>NC_079213.1:18935080-19039019 GCF_029633865.1 Lampris incognitus | reverse complement strand
GGGGAGAAGGGCAAGGTTTATTAACCCCCAAACAAAAATAGGAGGTAAGGACTGCCCCTTTGTGTGTTATCTGCAGTTGACTCCTTTTTTCGCTCCTTGGTGTCTTCACCAATTAGAACAAACAAGCGGTGTGTGAGCCGGGGCCAGCACAGCCCCCCCCCCCCCCCCAGTGATGTGAGCAGGGAAAAACAACGCACCTCCGTAATGGAAAGCAGCCTTATTCTCTTTAACCGCGCGCTGCTTCCCCGGGCTTCGAATTAATGTCAATGAGACCAGCGCGCCAAATCTTCCGGCTTGCACGTCCCCGTGTTCCTACAACCCGGGGGTCGAGGTCGTGTTGGGGGTTCAACGGTTCGCCGTTCCCATCACGACGCAGCCGTCCATCTCAACCGGTGCAAGAGGACACTGCGAGGTACTGCAGAAGAGCGTTTGTCGAAGAAAACGAAGGGGGAACGTCTGAAGAACTGAATGCGTGAGGGGAAAACTTCAGAAATCAGTCTGTGAAGAAGAACGTCTTCGAGGAGTGCTCTTCTGTCCCTCTTCGAACATGAATTGGACTCATTAAAGACTGCGAACCGCAAAGCAATTAGGGCTCTTTTGATGCAGGCGCCACGCTGAATGATAAGTTTCATCTGCAAAATATTGCTGCGTCTGTGCCCAGTTAAGCTGGGAGACGTGAGCAGCAAAATCAGCCTCGGTATCAAATCCTGCAAAACCGGGCCTCGTTGTAATTTCCTTCCAATTTCGTTCTAATCTTCTTCTCCATTTTTTTCTCCATTCAAATTTAGCAGAAAAACAAAAGCGCCGCCGTCTTGACTCACATCAGTGGCATTGCGTTGGCGCACGCTGATAAACACACGTGCACGGAGGCTCATCATTTGAAGAAATAAGTCAAAGCCTTTCTGGTGATATCTAACCCGCTGTGAAAACACAACCATTGACTTCGAGCAACCCTATCGCATGCCCCGGACACCGAGTCACATTCGATCTGATATTAGCTCTCCACCAACCGAGGTTCAAAAAGCGACGGGGGTGGGGGGAGTGGGGGGGGGCTAAGAATAACCATGTCTGTGTGTATATGTGTGTTGTTTTTTTTGTTCTTTTTCCGACAGGGGCGGGCAGATGGGCGGGGGAGACATCCAATTTTACACCCCACTTGGGAAGTGGCATGATATGGCTTTCATTTCTCTGCAGTACTTTGACAATCAAATTTGAGAGCGGCGACTGCAACAAGCATCCGAAGGCCTGCTGGCAGCGACGTGCCTCGCAGACAAAGGCGCCACTGGTGCCCCTGCAAACGGCGCGCCGCTTTCAGCAATGCGGTGATGCCTTCGCTGAATAACAGGCATAATAAATCAACCGCTGGAGGGGAGACGGAGAGAGCTGTGGGGAGGGAGGGGGGGAGTGGAGTGGAGTGGAAGCTGGGTGATGGTGGGGGGGTGCTTTTGTAAGATGGAAGCTTTTAGAGCATGATGGAAGTGCCAAGGAAAGGTGAAGCTGGTGAGAGAGGCACAGATGAAGGGGGGATGGAAAAGGAAGGATAAAAGTGAGGAGAGACTAGCAGATGCAAAAGAGTTTTTTTTTCCCTCATTGCATTTTCAGATTTTTTTTTCTTTATGTATTTATCGCTCGATCCACACCTGCCTCGTCATGCTACTGACGCCAAACATCGGATCCTGGGTGAGATTCTGGGTGGATGTGGCCTACAGGGGGGGGGGGTAGACCCTTTGCCCTTGGAGAGCCGGCGAGAAAGCTGTCTTTAATGTCGACCCTATGCAATATACATCAGCCTTGTTCCATGTGGACGAGCGCTGACAGGAAGCGCAGCTATATTTAGGAGGTAGATTCTCTCCCCCCGATTAAACAAAGAGCACGACAATTAACATTTTAAAGGTTAGAGTCTCCATAGAGGAACATGCACGGCGTCCCCTGCACAGCCCGTACGGCAACGACCTCTCCTGTGCTCCGCCGACATTGTTTATTGCACATCTTAGACCGCAGCCTTAAAGGGGAGTGGGTGCTTAAGGTTCAGGGGTAATCCTTCAAAGAGAGATTCAACAAAAAAAAAGTTCAACTGAGAGAAAATAATGAAAAAAGAGAGTAAGACTGGGGAGAAAAGCGACGTTTCGGCTACGTTACAACAAACCAAAAGCCAGTCTTGAGTCAAGAAATGACTGGAGGGGACTCAGAAATGGGGGGGGGATCATTGTAATGCCTGTTCCAAAACTGATTGCCAGTTATTGTATTCCAACAGACAACCCCCGCTCCCCCCCTTCCCGATACATTTCACAGAAACACAGGCAAACGGAGACTCGCGCACATTTACCGACTGCCCAGATTCAACACAATTAGCCTCTGTTGCCAGTTGTCGAGGTATCTCGGCCCGAAGGGGAAGGAAAAGCGAGCGAAGGGGAAGCCTGACGTGCCGTCTCACATCTCTCGTGTGAGAGTGAGGAGAACTGAGGTAGAGTCTGCCTTTTGTTCTCCGCCAGGCAGAGAGCCCACAATTCCCACTTGACGACACCTCTCCCATACTGTAGGTATTACACTACATCCTCTGTGTCTGTTGCCAAGGCCGTGGTTTTCACTTTCACACATGCACACGTGTACGGACGCACACACACACACACACACACACACACACACACACACACACACACACACACACACACACACACACACACAGTCATTCTGCTGAATTATTTAATGTTCACAGCAGTCAAATTTAATCACAGGCGACTACACAGCTTAGGTACTCCTGCAGATACAAGGCTTGTCGGCTGCGCAGGAGTTTGATTGGCGTACGTGCAACCCGAATGGGGGAGTCACCGCCAGAATGCCCAAAGAGCTTCACGGGCGTTGGATAAATAAATAAATGCACAAACAAATAAATAAATCACACCACCTCCACACCGTGTGGCGTGGTTACTTCTCTGCATGCACCCACATATCTATCTACCTGTCTATCTCTTCACACACACACACACACTTACACACATCCACGTTTAGGCTATATATAGTTAACGGGCCACGATTGAAAAGAGATACCCAGACATGAGAGCGAATCATCACGCACTTGCGCCCCGGTAACATAACACAAGGCAGATGCTGATGCACACGTGCCTTGGCTCCAGTTCAGCCCAGCCCGCAGCATCGTGTCGCTGCACCGGGAGGCTGAGCAGCGGGTCTTTCTGGTAGGCTGAGACGTTTCCTTTTGTCGTCCTGCCAGGAGATGTCATTGTACCGCCGGCATCAACCGGACCGCCACCGATGTCACGCGACACGGTTCATTGTGGCTTGACAACCGACACTAGCGTCTATTACCCTCATCCTTTTGCTGCTGACATTAAGAAACATAAAGAAAGGGCCTGTACATGAAGGGATGCCAGCAGATATCTTACATTACTTCCTGGTACAGAGAAAATGAATGTGAGGGTTGACTGTAGAAACTGCAATCGCAGCAGGCGTACGGCCTCCATCTTTGTCTGGCCGTTGTGTAAGAAAAAAAGTGCTGCAACGTACCACACCGCATGCAGTATATGACTTGTAATATGCAGTTTCATTAAAAAACTACAAGGCGAATACGCGCACGAGCAAGCACCCCTCACCAATTGTCAGTTTGTGATGTGCTTAGCTACACTTCCTTTTGGACGTTTAATTTCTTACACTAGTGGTTTCGAGGGATATTTCCGCCGTGACCAGGATGTGACAAACACGCCACGCTACGATAACACACGGCTTCATCCGCATTTGCACACACGACCAAACTCCGGGGGCGGTTTGGTAGGAACGGAAAAAGGGAAGTTTTGAGGGTAGGTGGGAGGAAAATAAAAATAATCAGAGGTTTCCGATCGATACCGTGCTAATCTCGTTGCCATTTAGACCAAAGTTGATTTCCATAGGAAGAACCCCTGGCCCCGGGGCCCCCCTCGGCCGGGTCTAATCGTTGAAGAGCCCATGGCCTCATTCAATATGAACTAAAGGCCAGGCCAGTGTTTATATGGGAGCTAATTAGCTTAGTGTCTCACCATGCTGAGTAACAGCCACTCCAAATCAATCCTGTCACCGTGACCCACTCCGCGGGGTCTCCCGCCGCCGCGACCAGCCGATTCAAGACACTCGTTCAGCACACGTGAACAGGGCAATTGTTTTTTGCCTCAAGGTGACCACGGGTTGCATTCGCCGATGCCTCTTTGTGCTAACAGCTGAATAAAACCGCCATGTTTTGAAAAGGGGTGGTAAAATGGTAAAAAGAAAATAGAGAGGCGAGCGTTTCACGAGGTTCTCCCTCTCAGAGACGCCGTAGTTTTAAGAATTGATGAAGTTTGCCTTCGGTTAATGTGCCCCGTCTCACTATAGTTCCACATGGAGACAGAGAGAGCACTTTGTGTGTATTGCGAGTCCCCGCAGAGATGCCGCCTGCGTGCACCGCCCCAATATTTCCCTTGTTGTCTCTTCTGCACAGATTGGGGAAGGGAAGGCAAGTCTTACTGAGCGGTGTCCATGTTTGCTCGGCTTGCAAGGGGGAGTGTGACAGGGGATGGAGAAATGGACGGATGAACAGATGAACAGCAAGCCAAGAGAACCGAGGGACACGGGAAGAGAAAACAGGAGTGAATGAGGTCCTCCGTTGTATGCCGAAGCCATGGCAACAGCGATAATGGTTGGGATGACAACCAGGAACACAGCTGTAGATCGCCTCGAACCGCACAGGCACGCACACACACATGCACACATGCACACATGCAGCAAGAGACAGAAAAAGATAAAGGTGTGAAAGAAAATTCTGTGACAGTCACTCTAAATGAACATCATCCATATATATATAGTGAATAATATTATCATTAAATCCCAAATTCTAATGCACACACATCCTACACCCTAAGAAACCCTTATTCCAGGGTGTCCTGGTGGCGTGGCGGTCTATTGCATTGCCTACCAACATGGGGATCTGCGGTTCGAATCCCCGTCTTACCTCCGGCTTTGTTGGGCGTCCCTACAGACACAATTGGCTGTGTCTGCGGATGGGAAGCCGGATGTGGGTGTGTGTCCGGGTCGCTGCACTAGCGCCTCCTCTGGCCGGTCGGGGTGCCTGTTCGGGGGGGAGGGGTAACTGGGGGGAATAGCTTGATCCTCCCACACGCTACGTCCCCCTGGTGAAACTCCTCCCTGTCAGGTGAAAAGAAGCGGCTGGTGACTCTACATGTGTCGGAGGAGGCATGTGGTAGCCTGCAGCCCTCCCCGGATTGGGAGAGGGGGTGGAGCAGCGACCGGGCTGGCTTGGAGGAGTGGGGTAATTGGCCGGATACAATTGGGTAGAAAAAGGGGGAAAAAAATCCACAAAAAAGAGACCCTTATTCCATGTACCAACACACTCAACTACAGTATGTAGGTCTCATTTATATCAACCCCTTGTCTCCTCTCACAGTACACGAGTACTGTGTGAGAAGACAAGAGAAAGGACGAGAGAGAGAGAGAGAGAGAGAGAGAGAGAGGGAGTCCACATGACGAGATGGAGACAGACAAAATGGACAGAAAGCCAGACATGGAAAGAAACCAGGGAAGAGAAAGAAAAGGGAGGAAGAGGAGAAGAAAAGAGGATGATTCATGGCATAAGAAAAGAACATAATTTGGGGGGCTGAGAGCTGAAAGGCCCTCCAATCTAAGTGGGCAGCTTGCTGTACTGTAAATCCCTTGGTGGGAATCAGTGTAAAAGGCAGCAAGCAGCTGGTGCTTAGCGGGGTCCTGCTGGCCCGAGCCCACAGCCGCCCCCCCCGCTCGCTGATGAAGACAGATGGATCAGACCACAGCGCCGACGCGGGAAACAAACCCTGGAGCCTGGCAAATTAAAGGCAAACTTCCACAGGAGCCCTGATAGCCCACTGAGGGGGGAGAGAGAGCAGACTGGACAGAGAGGCCTGATGCCCCATTCGCAGAAACCTCCTCCAGTGACCTTCTGATCCGAGCATCGAAACAAAATAAAAGTTGGCCAACGAACTGGCGGAGCAAAGTGATGCACCCACTGTATCGCTCCAAGGATATTTCAGAGGTCAGGATTGCATTTTACCCATGGATCTTGGATCACCCACACACATATCGAACCTACTCCCAGTGGAGGAAGACCATTAGATGAAGATGTTGGTCGTCAAATTTCATAATGGCGTGATGACAAATTTTCAAAACACACTAAATTACCACTTGGAAATGTCACATTCACCCTTGTAAGATCGCACTAAAAGGGCCAAGCAAAGACATTAAGCCACTGGACTTGACCCAAATTGCATTAACTTGAGAGGAAAGAAAATGTAATCGTTACTTTACGGCTCATGGAACTTCAAAATCATTCTGTATGCACTCTCCATGGCATATAGGAATACCTGCAACACTGTGTACAGCTGAGTACAGAACAACAGATACTATATACTATCCCCCCGTCAGTACACATTCAGCTATCTGGCCCAGTGCACTCAGGAAGTATGGCATACGATGGCATTCATGGTTGTCGAGGGCAGTGAGCCTTATTTGACTCTCAAACCATCAAATACCGTTGTGGCCAATTACCCCACACTTCCGAGCCCGTGCCGGTCGCTGTTCCACCCCCTCTGCCGATCCGGGGAGAGCTGCAGACTATCATACGCCTCCTCCGATACATGTGGAGTTGCCAGCCGCTTCTTTTCACCTGACAGTGAGGAGTTTCACCAGGGGGACGTAGAGCGTGGGAGGATCACGCTATTCCCCCCCCAGTCCCCCCCCCCCCGAACAGGCGCCCCGACTGACCAGAGGAGGCGCTAGTGCAGTGATCAGGACACATACCCACATCCGGCTTCCCACCCGCAGATACAGCCTGTAGGGACGCCTGACCAAGCCGGAGGTAACAGGGGGATTCAAACCGGCCATCCCCGTGTTGGTAGGCAATGGAAAAGACCGCCACGCTACCTGGACGCCCCCACTGTTGTTACACCGTGTTGGACGAAATGCGTCGAATGCATGGTATGAGAATAAAGAAATGTGGAGGTTAATTCCCAATGAAACCTATAGAGGCTTCAGCTTCAGTGTGTGAAAAACACAATAAACCTAAAAAAAAGGGGGGGGGGAGTCCCAGAGCAACTATTGTAAAACCACAAAAACAAGTCCAGAAGACCAGATTCTCAGCCATTGTGCTGACTGGACTGGCGTGAGCCGATCTGGGAAGATAGTTTATTGATCAGTCAAGCGCCTCCTAGCTTTGTAGCAGTCGACTTGGTGGTGCCTCTGATTGACTTAGTCTGATGAGAGCATAATTAAGACTGCAGCACATCAACAGATGGGCATGGTATCACACTGTTAAGAGAGAACGAGAGAGAGAGCAAGCGAGAGAGAGAAAGAGAGAGCATGAGAGAGAGAGAGAGAGAGAGAGAGAGAGAGAGAGAGAGAGAGATGTGATCATAAGTGGAGAGGTGACTGCCCTGCTGTACAGTTCAGATTTATCAAAACAGATGAAATATGGATTGCTGTCAACCCGAAGAAATTAAGTGTGCAGGGAGGTTGGGGGGGGGGGGTCAAGGACATTTCGAGGGCATTTTTTAAGGCTTTGGTTGCATGATGTGTGTATGTTTTCCATTCACAATAGGGGAAAGTGGAGAGCTACAGAATCAGACCAGGCTCACTGCAGAAGGCACCTGACCTACATGGAAACCCATATGGAAAAGTATATCTGCCATACCTACAATGTGTGTATCTCCCACACGCCCACGCATAGTGTGAACCATCACCAACTCATAAGTGAAAGTTTAAATTGTAGTGTTTACAGCAAAGATAAAATAAAGTTAGTGTGCTTCACATTAAACCCCCCCCCCAAAAAAAACAGCTATTGTACCCATTACGTACACGGCAGTTCTGCTCGTAGTCCTTTTCTATTTTCCAGCCTCATCCTAGCTTTTATTCCCCCCATCTCGTTCACTCAGTCTTTACCCCAACCAAACAGGATAAAAAGATAATAGAGGAGAGGAACCTCAGGGAGCAGATGAGAAAACAGTAGTCACGATTCAAGCCACATACAATTTGATGACATGACCAGAAAAATCAATAAGAATTCATTGTGAACTCCCTCTACCCCCCGTACCCCCGCTGCCCCCAGAGCCTCACCGCCAGAACAAAAGAACAATTCAGCGCCGTCTCGCTGAGGCAGCGATAGCCCAGTAAAGTCATTCTCCTGCAGAAATCAAACCATGTGTGCTCAAGCAGTGCATTATCCTTCTTGAGGTCTACCACCCCCCCCCCACCCCACACACACACACACACCACCGCCGCCTCGCAACACACCCAGAAAACCTCCCCCTCAGATTCCCACTTTCTTGTCTTTTAAAACGGCCGCCCCAACACTTTGAATTTCCAGAGCAGTCGAACAGCAGAACCGCCCGGCATCTCAAAACCAAAGCTTACAGAACGGCGTGAACATGAAAGATGAGCTGTTCCGTTTCTGCTCCTGGTCAACAGTTTGTTGTTTGTCTATGGAGCTTTTCAGACATGCCAGGAGCCTTGTAACGAGGCCTGCTGGGGCTCTACTGACGCCAAGTGTTGATTTGAAGGGGTCTGGATTCTGCTTTTCCAGTCTTTGTCGAAATGATGATGGTGCAGTCTTGTCTTAGACCAAAGTATACGTGTTTCCTTCCTTTCAAGACTATCATACGTCTCACTTAATCCTGCCATCTGACCTTTTGATTACCTAACATGTGTGTTTCAAGGTGCCCTTACTTCACCTCACTGTAACACCTGTAAGCTGAAGAAAAGCCGTGCTTTTCTTTTTTTTCCACAACCGAGAATTATTCCAGGGGTGATGTCTGATAACCTCACCTGTCCTCATGTTTATTCATGTGTGTAGAGCAAAACAGGACAGTCTGCTTCACAGTGGAGCTAGCCAGGCATAACTAAGGCGATCACCTTAGAGAGAAAGAGATTGATATTAAATTTTAAATGCATCCTACAGAGGAAGGAAGGGAGCGCGAGCGAGCGGTCGGGCACACGGGCGAGTGAGAGAGAGAGAGAGAGAGAGAGAGAGAGAGAGAGAGAGAGAGAGAGAGAGAGAGAGAGAGAGAGAGAGAGAGAGAGAGAGAGAGAGAGAGAGAGAGATGGAAGTCGGATGAGGTCAAGAGGGAACCCTTTAACATGGCCGGCTCCACTGTAAGTGTTGATACGTTTGCCCTTTCTGCTACCTCCATGCACATCACTGAATCACAAGGGGTGGAGCAGAGTCAAGAGGCCCAGGATGGAGGGCCCTCAGTGGGGCGTGAGAGGATGGTAAACTGGGTCTCTGTGTGGTGACCTTGGAAGATGACTCACTGCGAGGTATAGGAGCGTGTGGTAATGAGGGAACAGCAGCAGTTCAAGTGTTGTGAAATAGCTTCTCGACGGGCTGGGATGACGGGAGCTGCAGTGAACCGGGGAAGGCTGCTGCATGCACACATCATCTGCAAACGGGCCTCCCGCTCCTTTTTAGGAAGTCATATTCCAGGATGGGTTTTTTTCCCCGGATTTTCCCCTTTTTTTCTCCCCAGTTGTACCCGGCCAATAACCCCACTCCTCCGAGCCGTCCTGGTCGCTGCTCTATGCTCTCTGGCGATCTGGGGAGGGCTGCAGACTACCACATGCCTCCTCCGATACATGTGTAGTCTCCAGCTGCTACTTTTCACCTGACAGTGAGGAGTTTCACCAGGGGGATGTAACATGTGGGAGGATCATGCCCCTCCCCCCTGAACAGGCGCCCTGACTGACCAGAGGAGGCGCTAGTGCAGCGACCAGGACACATACCCACATCCAGCTTCCCACCCGCAGACACGGCCAATTGTGTCTGTAGGGATGCCCGACCAAGCCGGAGGTAACACGGGGATTCGAACCAGCGATCCCTGTATTGGTAGGTAACGAAATAGACAACCATGCCACCCAGACGCCCTTTCCAGGACTTTCTAAGGACATTTTTTCACGACTTTTGCTCAGGAATATAAATTCAACCGCTTCAACAGTCTCTAAATGGACTTTTCAGCTGGTCACTGAACATCCATTATCCAAACCGCTTATCCTGCTCTCAGGGTCGCGGGGATGCTGGAGCCTATCCCAGCAGTCGTTGGTGGGGAGACACCCTGGACAGACTACCAGTCCATCACAGGACCATGCATTTCTGTCACTGAACATACCGCCCAAAAATTTTAAATGCCAATGTGCAACCTCAATGGTTCAAAACTGGCATTAAAACATAAAATATTAGCTAAAAATTACCCTGACAATATCCCATCTCAGGGAGTAAAAATGTGATTTTATAACCTCATTTTATAATTTTCCACAACCTCAGTATATATTCCCAGGGCAGTTGATAAATTTGTTCATTTTCCAGGTGTTTTCAATGACTGGAAAACTATTCTTTAAAAATTTCAAAACTCTTCTTAAAAGCATAACAATTCCTCAGCTATAACTTCTATAACTTATTAAATCCCCTTGAACTTTTTTGTTCTCCAGTAAAAATAGGTTACGAATGATGATAGTGGCAGCACTGTCATGCTGGAGACAACAGTTGACGTATACGTTTGTAAAAATTTGCACGTATTAGCCAAGGACACCTTGATACACAACAGGTAAAAATGTGATGCTAGAGGAGTAAAATGAGTCCTTTTAAAAGCATGCTTCTGTAATTCTATCAAAAGTGCACTGCACAGTGAACAGATGTACATACTGTCAGTCATTATTACACATCATCATTAGTATTGCCACAACACTGATGTAACAGTGGTATTCAGTGGGAGGAAAACCGACTGCTGAAGCAACAAAAAGCCTTTTATCTCTGAGGAGTGACAACAATATTGATCTCCTGCAACACAAGACCTTGACACTGTTTACTCACACAGTGACGTTTGGATTTTGCGTTGCACAAAGTCGTTGTGGAGCAGAAGCTCTTCCTGAAGCTGGGATTTGACCGAAATGACAGAAAAGTTTAACAGCGTGCATTAAGGGACAATATGTTTTAAAATCCACACTCTGTCCAAAATGCTCATTTCAAACGAACTCGGCGCAGCATCTGTAATCCTTTTCCGCTGTCTTGCTGCGTGAACGTGTGAACAAATGAGCACTCTGTGTGGCTGTCAGAGATGAATATTTATTATTTTTTCATTCAGTTTTTTTTTAATGTGAACATTTTGTAGTGGAGAAAAAAAAACTTGCCACTTTTTTCACCACTTTGTAATGATGGACGAAAGATTCACACCATCTTAAATCTTTCGTTTTTTTTTTTTTTGCCGTGGTGAACTGCTGCTTGCAAGTCTCTGGCCTCGTGTTTTTGGACCTTACTGCTGCATTTGATACGGTTGATCACAATATATTAATAGACAGACTTAAACACTGGTTTGGTCTGTACCTGTCCAATTACCCCACTCTTCCGAGCCGTCCCGGTCGCTGCTCCATCCCCTCTGCCGATCCGGGGAGGGCTGCAGACTACCATATGCCTCCTCTGATACATGTGGAGTTGCTAGCCACTTCTTTTCACCTGACAGTGAGGAGTTTCGCCAGGGGGACGTAGCGCGTGGGAGGATCACGCTATTCCCCCCCAGTTCCCCCTCCCCCCCGAACATGCACCTCGCCTGACCAGAGGAGGCGCTAGTGCAAGTGCAGTGACCAGGACACATACATATAACACACATCTGGCTTCCCACCCGCAGACACGGCCAATTGTGTCTGTAGGGACGCCCAACCAAGCCGGAGGTAACGCGGGGATTCGAACCGGTGATCCTCGTGTTGGTAAGCAATGGAATAGACTGCAACGCCACCCAGACGCCCCTGGTTTGGTCTCTCTAACACGGTCTGGGGTTTGAATTATGGGGGAGCTAAGGGGAGCTTGGCTCCCTTGAAAAGGAGACGAGCTCCCTTGAAAGCCTATTTCAAGAAATGTAGGCGCCGCACTGAAACATCGTCCATTTTTGTCACAGGTAATAGATTTTTGTTTTCCTGTACATTAAGGGTCCTGAAATGAATAATAATAGTAAAAATGTCAATGTTGTGTTTATTCACTCATTACATTCCTCTACTACTACTACTTTCGGCTGCTCCCGTTAGGGGTCGCCACAGCGGATCATCCGTTTCCATTTCTTCCTGTCTTCTGCATCTTCCTCTGTCACACCAGCCACCTGCATGTCTTCCCTCACCACATCCATAAACCTCCTCTTTGGCCTTCCTCTTCTCCTCTTCCCTGGCAGCTCCATATTCAGCATCCTTCTCCCAGTATACCCAGCATCTCTCCTCCACACATGTCCAAGCCATCTCAATCTTGCCTCTCTTGCTTTGTCTCCAAACCATCCAACCTGAGCGGTCCCTCTAATATAATCGTTCCTAATCCTGTCCTTCTTCGTTACTCCCAGTGAAAATCTTAGCATCTTCAACTCTGCCACCTCCAGCTCCGCCTCCTGTCTTTTCGTCAGTGCCACTGTCTCCAAACCATATAACATAGCTGGTCTCACAAGCATCTTGTAAACTTTCCCTTTAACTCTTGCTGGTACCCTTCTGTCGCAAAGCACTCCTGACACTCTTCTCCACCCACTCCACCCTGCCTGCACTCTCTTTTTCACCTCTCTACTGCACTCCCTTTGTCACCTCCACTCCTTGAATCCTGACCATTCCACTGTCCTCTCTCTCATTCACGCATAGGTATTCCGTCTTGCTCCTACTGACTTTCATTCCTCTTCTCTCCAGTGCATACCTTCACCTCTCCAGGCTCTCCTCAACCTGCACCCTACTCTCGCTACAGATCACAATGTCATCCGCGAACATCATCGTCCATGGAGACTCCTACCTGATCTTGTCCGTCAACCTGTCCATCACCATTGCAAACAAGAAAGGGCTCAGAGCCGATCCTTGATGTAATCCCACCTCCACCTTGAACCCATCTGTCATTCCAACCGCACACCTCACCATTGTCACACTTCCCTCATACGTATCCTGCACCACTCCTACATACTTCTCTGCAACTCCCGACTTCCTCATACAATACCACACCTCCTCTCTCGGCACTCTGTCATATGCTTTCTCTAAATCTACAAAGACACAATGCAACTCTTTCTGGCCTTCTCTATACTTCTCAATCAACATTCTCAAAGCAAACATCGCATCTGTGGTGCTCTTTCGTGGCATAAAACCATACTGCTGCTCACTGATCTTCACCTCTCCTCTTAACCTAGCTTCTATTACTCTTTCCCAAATCTTCATGCTGTGGCTGATCAACTTTATACCTCTGTAGTTGTTACAGCTCTGCACATCGCCCTTGTTCTTGAAAATCGGTATCAGTATGCTTCTTCTCCACTCCTCAGGCATCCTCTCACTTTCCAAGATTGTGTTAAACAATCTAGTTAAAAATTCCACTGCCATCTCTCCTAAACATCTCCATGCCTCCACAGGTACTTCATCAGGACCAACTGCCTTTCCACTCTTCATCCTCTTCATAGCTGCCCTCACTTCCTCCTTGCTAATCCGCTGAACTTCCTGATTCACTATCCCTACATCATCCAACCTTCTCTCTCTCATTTTCTTCATTCATCAGCCCCTCAAAGTACTCCTTCCACCTTCTTAGCACACTCTCCTCGCTTGTCAGCACATTTCCATCTTTATCCTTGATCGCGCTAACTTGCTGTACATCCTTTGCAGCTTGGTCCCTCTGTCTAGCCAATCGGTACAAGTCCTTTTCTCCTTCCTTGGCGTCTAATCTGTCATACAACTCACCATACGCCTTTTCCTTTGCCTTTGCCACCTCTCTCTTTGCTTTACGCTGCATCTCCTTGTACTCCTGTCTACTTTCTTCATCTCTCTTACTATCCCACTTCTTCTTTACCAACCTTTTCCTCTGTATAATTTGCTGTACTTCCTCATTCCACCACCAAGTCTCCTTGTCTTCCTTCCTCTGTCCTGATGACACACCAAGTACCTTCCTAGCTGTCTCCCTCACTATTTCTGCAGTGGTTGTCCAGCCATCTGGCAACTCTTCACTACCACCCAGTGCCTGTCTTAACTCCTGCCTGAACTCCACACAACAGTCTTCCTTCTTCAACTTCCACCATTTGATCTTCGGCTGTGTCTTCACTCGCTTCCTCTTCTTGGTCTCCAAAGTCATCCTACAGACCACCTTCCGATGCTGCCTAGCTACGTTCTCCCCTGTCACCACCTTGCAGTCTCCAATCCCTTTTAGATGGCGCCTTCTACATAAGATATAGTCCACCTGTGGGCACTTTCCTCCACTCTTGTACGTCACCCTGTGTTCCTCCCTCTTCTTGAAATATGTATTCACCACAGCCATTTCCATCCTTTTCGCAAAATCGACCACCATCTGTCCTTCCACATTTCTCTCCTTGACACCATACCTTCCCATCACCTCCTCATCACCTCTGTTCCCTTCACCAACATGTCCATTGAAGTCCGCTCCAATCACCACTCTCTCCTCCTTGGGTACCCTCTCCACCATGTCGTCCAACTCATTCCCGAATTCTTCTTTTTCATCCATCTCACACCCAACTTGCGGGGCATATGCGCTGATAACATTCAGCAATAAACCTTCAATTTCCAGCTTCATACTCATCACTCTGTCTGACACTCTCTTCACCTCCAGCACACTCTTGACATACTCTTCCTTCAGAATTACCCCTACCCCATTACTCCTCCCATTCACACCATGGTAGAAGAGTTTGAACCCACCTCCGATACTCCTGGCCTTACTCCCCTTCCACCTGGTCTCTTGCACACACAGTATGCCTACCTTTCTTCTTTCCATCATGTCAGCCAGCTCTCTCCCTTTACCAGTCATAGTGCCAACATTCAAAGTTCCAACTCTCACCTCCACATGCCTACCCTTCCTCCTCTCTAGCTGCCTCTGGACATGCTTTCCCCCTCTCCTTCTCCTTCGCCCAACAGTAGCATAGTTTCCACCGACACCCTGCTGGTTAACAGTACCGGTGGCGGTCGTTGGTAACCCGGGCCTCGACCGATCCGGTATGTAAGTCTTATTTATGATCCGCATATTTGATTTGGCAAAGATTTTACGCCGGATGCCCTTCCTGACACAACCCTCCCCATTTGTCCGGGCTTGGGACCGGCACTAAGGATGCACTGGCTTGTGCATCCTCAGTGGCTGGGTTCGCTCATTACATTCCAATTTCTGAAAATTGGTCTTCACTATAATAAACACGATGCTGTGTCTATTCCTGTTTTGAATGTTCATGCAAGGCGGTGCACTCAAATCACTACATTTACATTGCCACTTGAACTTCTCTTCACTGAGTTGGCTAGCTAACATGTTAGCTAATGCGGTATGTGAATGGTAAATCTTTAGAAAACCGATTTAATTCGGTATTTTTGAACGGTCTACGGATGAGTAGTCAGAATGTCAAAACAAGACTCCAGGCCCCCGTGTTTGCTTCTGATTTAAGGCAAGAATCAGGGAGTTACTGACTTGAGCTGTGTTTGTGAGGATTGGCCCTGATCCTATTTTACTATTGACCCCTTTTTGTTGTGATTATGTGATTCTGTTCCCTAACTGCGATACAACTGGTCTATTCTTTTTTATCAGATTGACTTGCATGATGGAGGATAGGCTAGCCTATAATATAGGCAATGTGTGGCATGTGTGCTACGCACTTGCATCCTGATTCTTGTGTGGTATTGATTGTCATTTTATTTATATCTGCTGTGTTTCAATTCTATTTTGGCAAAGTGTGATGGGTGCTACATTATGGTGTATTATCATAGTAATGTTGCCTCTAGGATGTTTTACTATGCAGTAGGCATTTGCGTGTTGTGTATAGAGTGTGGCCGTTCATGAATACTGGGATGGTGTCCAGCACTTTGCCTGTGCCCCCGTCCATAGGGGTCAGTGGTTGTGTCAGGAAGGGCATCCGGCGTAAAATTTTGCTAAATCATTATGCGGATTGACAAGACCATATCAGATTGGTCGAGGCTCCATATGGGAACGGTCGAGGCCCGGGTTAAAAACGGCCGCCATTAGTGCTGTGCCCTCACAGTGTACCGATGGAAACTATAAAATCTGCTGGAGTGACCCCTGACAAACATGGAATAAGCTGAAAGAAGAACGATATTCCAAAATGTTCTCCAATTAAATGAGGACAAAACTGAGGTCATTGTATTGAGGCCAATGAAGAAAGACTGTGTGCTCACCTTAATAGTCTGTCCTTGAAGAGTAAAAATCAGGCTAGAAATCTCGGCGTTATCCTGGATTCAGACATACATTTCAGCAGTTACATTAAATCAACAACAAAATCAGGCTTCCACTGCCTTAAAAATACCACAAGGATCAGAGACCTGATAGGTCATGATCTAGAGAAACTTGTACTTGCTTTTATCTCTAGCAGGCTGGACAGCAATCAGACAGCTTCAGAATGCTGCTGCTAGGGTTGTAACAAGGACCAAAAAAGCTCAGGATATAACTGCAGTTCTCATATCACTACGCTGGCTACCAGTTTCCCACAGAATCAACTTCAACATTCTGTTGCTTGTCCATATATTACTGAACAGTTTAGGTCCAAGATACTTATCAGATCTCCTTACCCAGTACGAACCTTGCAGACCTCTCAGGTCGGCTGGTTTTGGGTTACTGGCTGTTCCCAGAGTCAAAACTAAACATGGCAAGCTGCCTTTAGCTTCTATGCTGCTCAAATGTGGAAGAAATTGCCAGAAGATCTAAGACTTGAGACAGTGCTGACTACTTTAAAATCAAAGCTAAAGATCTACTTATTTATCATAGCTTTTAATTAATTTTCTCCCCCCCACCCTTTTTTTTTCTCCCCCATTGTACTTGGCCAATTACCCCACTCTTCTGAGCCGCCCCGGTTGCTGCTCCACCCCCTCTGCTGATCCGGGGAGGGCTGCAGACTACCACATGCCTCTTCCGATACATGTGGAGTCGCCAGCCACGTCTTTTCACCTGACAGTTTTCGCCAGGGGGACGTAGCGCATGGAAGGATCACGCCACGCCCCCCCCCCCAACAGGCGCCCCAACTGACTAGAGGAGGCACTAGTGCAGTGACCAGCACACATACCCACATCCGGCTTCCCACCCGCAAACACGGTCAATTGTCTGTAGCGCCGCCCGACCAAGCCGCAGGTAACACAGGGATTCGAACCGACGGTCCCCGTGTTGGTAGGCAACAGAATAGACCGCTATGCTACCCGGACGGCAATTAGTTTTCTTTTAAATCAAATGTATTTGCTTTTTTTTTTTACTCTGTTTGCTTTTGTTTTATTGTTTTTACGGTGTGCTTTTGCCTGTTTGCTTTTGTTTTTGTTCTATATGCTTTTGCTTGCCTTTATTGTTTTTATCCTTTGTTTCTTGTGCTTTTGCCTGTGCACTCTGTAAAGCACTTTGGGTTGCCTTTGGGTATGAAACGTGCTATATAAATAAATTTGCCTTGCCTACTGTTTGTGTATCTCCACTGTCTTTGGACAAGTACTGCACAAATCTGACAGTGATACATGAATATATGGAGTGTGTATCTTCTAAGAAAAACACACATCCATATTTCCATGCACTAACGTGCAGAAAGGCCTGCATGCACGCACACACACACAACCCAGTTTTCCCTTTGCGTTGTGGTTCTCCTCAGCATTCAAACCATTCAAAACCGGCAGTCAACTGAAGCCGTCGTCCTCAATGGAGGACGACGCATCAAAAAAACTAAACTTCCCTCATCCTGCCATTAAAAACAACCCAGAGCATTTGAAACTGTCAGGTAAAGAATAAAAAAAAAAAATTCCTCCATAAGCCGCCAAGCTATACCGAGAAGATAGAGGTGGGGGTGTGGAGGAAGAGAAAGAAGATAAAACATGCCATCTATTCTTGCGAGTTTTTCCCCTTTGAAAGTTCTCCTTTGTGTGTCTGTGAGATGGAGGCTCTTTGCTCCCTGCAGAGCTGCTCCAGCTTCTCCTCTCCCCGGAGAGATTTGCAGAGCGGGAGAGACAAACACCTTGGCTTTCTCCGCGGCTGTGTGTTCTCCATAACACGCCCAGGGCAACTTTAAATGAATACCTAGCTCTGCCTCTCCCCTGATAATTACGTGAATGCTAAAAACGGAGGATGTTTAGCGCCGATATAATGGGACTTAACTGTTCTGGAAAAAAAAATCCTGCATTGGATTTTAATATATGCAATGTTTTATTTTCTTAGGAAATATTTCTGAGTGTCTTCACACTTATTGAGGGTGGGGGGTGGGGGTGGCGTAAGCGCAAACACACACACACACACACACATTTATAAGCTATTATCGCACCATGCCTTCCAGCTATGGTGTTTATGTATGGTAACAAAGCTATCTGCTCACATACCGGGCCTGCGTCTGGTATCGGCGGAAATGTGTTGTTTGCTTAACCCGCTCATAACCCTTAACTAAGATGGGATTTGTTTTCCTCCACAACAGCCAAATTGTAGCTTATTCTCCCAATAAGCTTCGCCTGGGACTTGGGCAGATTGACAAGGCTGCACAGGTTTGTGACTGACAACTACCATTTTCCCCGAATGAAGGAAGTGCACCCCCCCCCCCCCACAGTACATGTCTGTCTTTGGTTGCAAGGAGACGCCCCCCCGATTAGCTGGGAGCTTCATTCTTGACATAATTGCTGTCAAATTACAGCCGACCACCAACAGTTGTGACTAGTGCCGACAGGTGAAACGGGCTTGTCCCCCATCTGCCCAGCACCACGATGCGTTCACTGAAAAAAGAAAAAAGAATAAATAGATAAATAAAAATTTGACATTGACATTCAACAATTGCTCATGGTCTTCCTTGTGCCAAGCAACATAATTCCCATAGCTCCACGTCACTACATTGTGGTGATCATCATACGAGTGGTCCTCAGCCTCGGACACGGCTTGGCAAAGGAGAACGGGCAGTTCTCTATACCGCTGAGAAGGGTCCAGCTGCAGCCTGCAGTACTAGTACAAGACATGTCCACTCCCATCACTTGCCCTAACCTTAACCATGGGGGGGCTTTCTTGTACTGACAAGTGGGCGTTTCTTGTACTGATGTGGGCATGTGTTGTGCGCGCGGGGGGGGGGGTGCACTACCTGCAGGCTAGATACACTTGATGCCACTGGCCCTGAGAGATTTTTTTCCCCAACCCACTATGTGAATGTCTGCTTCTGATTAGTTAAGGTCCGGCAACGCCTGCCTCTGATTGGCTAAGGTTAGTGTTGAGGTGGGGTTAGGGTTAGCCAATGAGAGCTTTCGTCACATGGAAGTTTGATCAAAAGTGGGTTGGAAAAATGCTACACATCGCTGGCCTCCGTCGTTGTTTGCTAGACAGAGGGAGCGAGCCGGGAAGGATGTGCAGCAAGTTAGGGTGATGAAGGATAGAGATGGAAATGTGCTTATAAGCGAGGAGAGTGTGTTGAGAAGGTGGAAGGGGTACTTTGAGGGACTGATGAATGAAGAAAATGAGAGAGAGAGAAGGTTCGATGGTGTGGGGATAGTGAATCAGTAAGTGTGGTGGATTAGCAAGGAGGAAGTGAGGGCAGCTTTGAAGAGGATAAAGAGTGGAAAGGTGGTTGGTCCGGATGACATACCTTTGGAGGCATGGAGATGTTTAGGAGAGATGGCAGTGGAGTTTTTACCTAGATTATTTAACAATCTATAACAATCTTGGAAAGTGAGAGGATGCCTGAGGAGTGGAGAAGAAGCATACTGGTATCGATTTTCAAGAATAAGGGTGATGTACAGAACTGTAGCAAATAGAGGTGTGGAGCTGATCAGCCACAGCATGAAGATATGGGAAGGAGTACTAGAAGCTAGGTTAAGAGCAGAGGTGACGATTAGCGAGCAGCAGTATGGTTTCATGCCACGAAAGAGCACCACAGATGTGATGTTTGCTTTGAGAATGTTGATGGAGAAGTATAGAGAAGGCCAGAAGGAATTACATTGTGTCTTTGTGGATTTAGAGAAAGCATATGACAGGGTGCCGAGAGAGGAGGTGTGGCATTGTATGAGGAAGTTGGGAGTGGCAGAGAAGTATGTAGGAGTGGTGCAGGATATGTATGAGGGCAGTGTGACAGTGGTGAGGTGTGCAGTAGGAATGATGGATGGGTTCGAGGTGGAGATGGGATTACATCAAGGATCGGCTCTGAGCCCTTTCTTGTTTGCAATGGTGATGGACGGGTTGACGGACAAGATCAGGCAGGAGTCTCCATGGACTATGATGTTTGCAAATGACATTGTGATCTGTAGTGAGAGTAGGGTGCAGGTTGAGGAGAGACTGGAGGTATGCTCTGGAGAGAGGAGGATTGAAAGTCAGTAGGAGCAAGATGGAATACATATTCGTGAACGAGAGGGAGGACAGTGGAATCGTGAGGATGCAAGGAGTAGAGGTGACGAAGGTGGATGAGATCCAATACTTAGGGTTAACTGTTCAAAGTAATGGGGAGTGTGGAACAGAGGTGAAGAAGAGTGTCAGGAGTGATTTACAGCAGAAGGGTACCAGCAAGAATGAAAGGGAAGGTCTACAAGATGGTAGTGAGACCAGCTATGTTGTATGGTTTGGAGATGGTGGCACTGGCGAAAAGACAGCAGGCGGAGCTGGAGGTGACCGAGTTGAAGATGCTAAGCTTTTCGTTGGGATTGACTAAAATGGATAGATTAGGAATGAGTATAAAAGAACCCAGCCACTGAGGATGCACAAGCCAGTGCATCCTTAGTGCCGGTCCCAAGCCCGGACAAATGGGGAGGATTGCGTCAGGAAGGGCATCCGGCGTAAAATCTTTGCCAAATCAAATACGCGGATCGTAAATAAGACTTACATACCGGATCGGTCGAGGCCCGGGTTACCAACGACTGCCACCGGTACTGTTAACCAGCAGGGTGTCGGTGGAAACTATGCTACTGTTGGGCGAAGGAGAAGGAGAGGGGGAAAGCATGTCCAGAGGCAGCTAGAGAGGAGGAAGGGTAGGCGTGTGGAGGTGAGAGTCGGAACTTTGAATGTTGGCACTATGACTGGTAAAGGGAGAGAGCTGGCTGACATGATGGAAAGAAGAAAGGTAGGCATACTGTGTGTGCAAGAGACCAGGTGGAAGGGGAGTAAGGCCAGGAGTATCGGAGGTGGGTTCAAACTCTTCTACCATGGTGTGAATGGGAGGAGTAATGGGGTAGGGGTAATTCTGAAGGAAGAGTATGTCAAGAGCGTGCTGGAGGTGAAGAGAGTGTCAGACAGAGTGATAAGTATGAAGCTGGAAATTGAAGGTTTATTGCTGAATGTTATCAGCGCATATGCCCCGCAAGTTGGGTGTGAGATGGATGAAAAAGAAGAATTCTGGAGTGAGTTGGACGACATGGTGGAGAGGGTACCCAAGGAGGAGAGAGTGGTGATTGGAGCGGACTTCAATGGACATGTTGGTGAAGGGAACAGAGGTGATGAGGAGGTGATGGGAAGGTATGGAGTGAAGAAGAGAAATGTGGAAGGACAGATGGTGGTCGATTTTGCGAAAAGGATGGAAATGGCTGTGGTGAATACATATTTCAAGAAGAGGGAGGAACACAGGGTGACATACAAGAGTGGAGGAAAGTGCACACAGGTGGACTATATCTTATGTAGAAGGCGCCATCTAAAAGGGATTGGAGACTGCAAGGTGGTGACAGGGGAGAACGTAGCTAGGCAGCATCGGATGGTGGTCTGTAGGATGACTTTGGAGACCAAGAAGAGGAAGCAAGTGAAGACACAGCCGAAGATCAAATGGTGGAAGTTGAAGAAGGAAGACTGTTGTGTGGAGTTCAGGCAGGAGTTAAGCCAGGCACTGGGTGGTAGTGAAGAGTTGCCAGATGGCTGGACAACCACTGCAGAAATAGTGAGGGAGACAGCTAGGAAGGTACTTGGTGTGTCATCAGGACAGAGGAAGGAAGACAAGGAGACTTGGTGGTGGAATGAGGAAGTACAGCAAATTATACAGAGGAAAAGGTTGGCAAAGAAGAAGTGGGATAGTAAGAGAGATGAAGAAAGTAGACAGGAGTACAAGGAGATGCAGCGTAAAGCAAAGAGAGAGGTGGCAAAGGCAAAGGAAAAGGCGTATGGTGAGTTGTATGACAGATTAGACGCTAAGGAAGGAGAAAAGGACTTGTACCGATTGGCTAGACAGAGGGACCAAGCTGCAAAGGATGTGCAGCAAGTTAGGGCGATCAAGGATAGAGATGGAAATGTGCTGACAAGCGAGGACAGTGTGCTAAGAAGGTGGAAGGAATACTTTGAGGGGCTGATGAATGAAGAAAATGAGAGAGAGAGAAGGTTGGATGATGTAGGGATAGTGAATCAGGAAGTTCAGCGGATTAGCAAGGAAGAAGTAAGGGCAGCTATGAAGAGGATGAAGAGTGGAAAGGCAGTTGGTCCTGATGACATACCTGTGGAGGCATGGAGATGTTTAGGAGAGATGGCAGTGGAGTTTTAAACTAGATTGTTTAACACAATCCTGGAAAGTGAGAGGATGCCTGAGGAGTGGAGAAGAAGCATACTGGTACCGATTTTCAAGAACAAGGGCGATGTGCAGAACTGTAACAACTACAGAGGTATAAAGTTGATCAGCCACACCATGAAGATTTGGGAAAGTATTAGAAGCTAGGTTAAGAGGAGAGGAGATGATCAGTGAGCAGCAGTATGGGTTCATGCCACGAAAGAGCACCACAGATGCGATGTTTGCTTTGAGAATGTTGATTGAGAAGTATAGAGAAGGCCAGAAAGAGTTGCATTGTGTCTTTGTAGATTTAGAGAAAGCTTATGACAGAGTGCCGAGAGAGGAGGTGTGGTATTGCATGAGGAAGTCAGGAGTTGCAGAGAAGTATGTAGGAGTGGTGCAGGATACGTATGAGGGAAGTGTGACAATGGTGAGGTGTGCGGTTGGAATGACAGATGGGTTCAAGGTGGAGGTGGGATTACATCAAGGATCGGCTCTGAGCCCTTTCTTGTTTGCAATGGTGATGGACAGGTTGACGGACAAGATCAGGCAGGAGTCTCCATGGACGATGATGTTCGCGGATGATATTGTGATCTGTAGCGAGAGTAGGGTGCAGGTTGAGGAGAGCCTGGAGAGGTGGAGGTATGCACTGGAGAGAAGAGGAATGAAAGTCAGTAGGAGCAAGATGGAATACCTATGCGTGAATGAGAGAGAGGACAGTGGAATGGTCAGGATGCAAGGAGTGGAGGTGACAAAGGCATTTGAGTTTAAATACTTGGGGTCAACTGTCCAAAGTAATGGGGAGTGCAGTAGAGAGGTGAAAAAGAGAGTGCAGGCAGGTTGGAGTGGGTGGAGGTGTGTCAGGAGTGATTTGCGACAGAAGGGTACCAGCAAGAGTTAAAGGGAAAGTTTACAAGATGGTTGTGAGACCAGCTATGTTATATGGTTTGGAGACAGTGGCACTGACGAAAAGACAGGAGGCGGAGCTGGAGGTGGCAGAGTTGAAGATGCTAAGATTTTCACTGGGAGTAACGAAGAAGGACAGGATTAGGAGCGATTATATTAGAGGGACCGCTCAGGTTGGACGGTTTGGAGACAAAGCAAGAGAGGCAAGATTGAGATGGCTTGGACATGTGTGGAGGAGAGATGCTGAGTATATTGGGAGAAGGATGCTAAATATGGAGCTGCCAGGGAAGAGGAGAAGAGGAAGGCCAAAGAGGAGGTTTATGGATGTGGTGAGGGAAGACATGCAGGTGGCTGGTGTGACAGAGGAAGACGCAGAAGACAGGAAGAAATGGAAACGGATGATCCGCTGTGGTGACCCCCAACGGGAGCAACCGAAAGTAGTAGTAGTAGGAATGAGTATAAAAGCAAAAAGACGCAAGATTGAGATGGTTTGGACATGTGTGGAGGAGAGATGCTGGTTATATTGGGAGAAGGATGCTGAATATGGAGCTGCCAGGCAAAAGAAAAAGAGGAAGGCCAAAGAGGAGGTTTATGGATGTGGTGAGGGAGGACATGCAGGTGGCTGGTGTGACAGAGGAAGATGCAGAAGACAGGAAGAGATGGAAACGGATGATCCACTGTGGCGACCCATAACGAGAGCAGCCGAAAGTAGCGGTAGAAGTAGAAGAAGTAGTAGTGTGTGCATTCTATGTCCAAGTCAAAGTTGTATGGAGCACCTAAGAAACAGCTGATATAATGTGATCAATGTGTGTATTTAGTCCCCCCTCCGAAGAAATAAAAAAAGCAACAAATGCGATCAGTGAAAAGATCTAATTAAAGTCATTGTGGTTCATTGAGCACAACTGAGACTCTTGTGTATCAGCAAACACTGAAAGTGAAAAGGGTGTCATTTAGATGACAAATTAAAACAACAGTTAAACTTTTTTTTAAAGTTTTGCTTCGACTCACTTCTTACTTCCTTCAAAAGCAGGAACTGAGCTAAGATGTGGACAGCTTCGTGCACCAAACAATAGGATGGGCCCTGTACAGCACTATCAGTACATGGGAATATCTAAATACATCGTTATAAATTTATCAAGCGAGCCCTTTTTATTACATAGGACAGTTTATTAACTTGTAAATGTGTTTGTTAAGTGTCGTTATGCATGACCTTAGTTTTTCTACGATCACAAAAACATATAATTTTGACTTTTATAATAATTTGCTGTTTCAACATTCAAATCTGTAAATTGTTATAGCTACATTTTGTTAAAAACACATTATGTACATTAATAGTAATACACAAAAGTACTATATTTGGCATACTTACAACAATCTCATCGTATAATTTACAATATCTCAAGTACTGATTAATGTGAATATTTTAATCCCAAAAATTCACAACAAAATCAAAGAGGAAATTATCCATACAAAAGCGAAACATACAAACAACAGTGAAGTTAATCTCCAGGGGGAAAAGGAAAAAGAAAACGTACGGAATTAAGGAGTGATCAATATTTTATGCTAAAATTTCTTTTTTTTAGTACAAAACACTGTAAAATCTGTCAAGATGGTTGAAATGGGCGACCATTCGTTGTGCAGTCGACTGACATCCACCTCTTTAGATAAAGAAAAGGAAAATCTCATAGTCAAATGAGCTCATTTTTCACTCCACAATGATTAGTTGGAAAATGTTTCTCCAAGTGTGTGTGTGTGTATGTGTGTGTGTGTGTGTGTTGGTGTCGCAAGGTTGCTGCTGACGGACTGTGGAGTGGCAGGTAGAGATGAATCTCCCGTTCTCTTCTCATTTCTACTTTGTCAAATAGAGAGTCCTTTGATAACAGTACTGGTCGAAATACAGATTATAAAATCTCTTTGTGCTTGTCTAAAGTCACCTCCAGTCGGCAGACCATGGTTCATTTCATACATTTTTTCAAATCTGTTTCTTCCCGTGTTTTTCGGGCATCGACTTCAGTTTACTTTCGGGGTTCGTTCCTCCAAATCGCCCTCAAAAATGAATCTCTTTCAGCTGCGGACCATTTCCAAGTTTCTTGTGTCCAATGTCAGGCTCCAAAAAAAGTATTAGGGTTCTTTACAGCATGCTGTATATTTTCCTTTGGCACAATACTTGGTAATCCCCCTAAAGATCTGCTGTCATGGACATCTACACCTCATGCAAGTGGGACAGGGTGTGTTCACAGCCGCCACATCGACAAACTGAGAAATGGCGTCGGGTCCAATATGAAACTTGGATTCCTAGCAGACTCAGTATCAGCCATGTTAAATAAACCTTTGTGCGCTGGCTCACTTGAAGGTTTGTGATTTCCCAGTTAAGGGGTGAACCTCTTGACTAGGAAGTCACAAGAGGTTGGTGTGACCCACTATCAGACAGAATGGATGGTGGAGTGGTTTGTTATTTTGGTAATTTTCTACCTCAAGACCTCTTCAGCTTCCTGATTAAAAACTTTTTTTTTTTAGATGTTTTTCCCCCTTTTTCTCCCCAATTGTATCCGGCCAATTACCCTACTCTTCCTAGCTCTCCCGGTCACTGCTCCACCCCCTCTGCTGATCCGGGGAGGGCTACAGACTACCATATGCCTACTCCGATACATGTGGAGTCGCCAGCCGCTTCTTTTCACCTGACAGTGAGGCGTTTCGCCAGAGAGATATAGCGCATGGGAGGATCATGCTATTCCCCCCAGCTGCCCCTCCCCCCGAACAAGCGCCCCGACTGACCAGAGGAGGCGCAAGTGCAGCGACCAGGACACATACCCACATCTGGCTTCCCATCCGCAGACACGGCCAACTGTGTCTGTAGGGACGCCCGACCAAGCCGGAGGTAACACGGGGATTCGAACCGCCGATCCCCGTGTTGGCAGACAACGGAATAGACCACCACGCTACCCGGACACCCAATTAAAAACTACTTTGACCAGAATTTGACACTGAGTCACTTTTAGGACTGTGGTGAAAACAACTTGTATGACTTTTGTACATCAGTGAGTAAAAACGCCATGGTACAGTTATTAGTTTTACCACCATAAAAATACGGGTATAACAGCAACAAATAGGTGCGAAACTGACATCTCTTTCAGTTTGTCAGTTATAAACTTGGATTACGCAATGACTTGTTTTTTACTCAGCATTTCTATCGCCAGTGTGGATGCGACTATGGGAACACACCCTCGCCTACGTCACTAAACCGAAATGCCTACGTGAGATCTCTAGCACCTTTTTTAGCCATACAGGATACAAAAGTACAGAGTACTCAAAAAACGTGCAAGACTCACGGATAAAGACTCTGTTTCCAATACTTAAGGCAAGAACACTTCTCATATATACCAATATACATATATTGGGATTATTACATCTATCAAAAATGTCTTTTTTTTCTTTTCTTTTGGACCAATCCAGTAAACATATGTTGTGATTGACCATGGTGACTTCCGGTGCGTACTAGAGCTAAAAGTGCGGAATGAAGAAGTCTATGCAATGCCCTCTAGTATATAAAAAGAAACTGCCTCAATTCGACAGTCTTCCTTTTTTTGACTGCATGTCAATCTGTTTGTCATTCGTTAGACTAATTGGTCAGGAGTGTCGAACTGAAGATTAAAAAAAAAGAAGAAAGAAACAAAGAGTGAGTGAGTGCCCATGAAGAAAAGTGCAAAACGCGCCAGTGTGTTCCTTCTATCCACCCTCTACCAGGTTGGGGTATGGCCCGGCACCTCTATAGCTGGGAGACCTTCCTGGGCAGTGGCCTGGGTCTGGGGACTCTGGGGTCAGACGGGGGAGGGTCCAGCTTCATGCTGCCCGTGCGGAGCTGGTGGGGTTTTGGCGGCAGGGCCGGGGGGTCCATCTGGGGAGGGATGGAGAGGCTGTGGGGCAGCGGCACGGGCCTACGTGGGTTGTTCCTCTCATATACACTGTAGGGAGGGGGGGTCTTGTTCTCTCGGCGAATGGGTTCGTCTGAGCTGCAAGAGACAGAGTTAGACATGGTGGCGGGCGGGGGCATGGGGTGGGGCGGATGGTCACCTGTCGGCAACTCGGTGCCCGATGCCTCGGAGACACTGCAGCGGCTAAGGGAGGAGATGCCGCTGCTGTAGCTGCCAGAGAGGACGGGAGAGTTGGAGACCAGGCCGGCAGACTGGCACTCGGTGGGCGAGGGGGTGAAGGGTGGTGCAGTGCTCTGGGAGGAGAAAAAATACACACACACATGGACATCAATGAAAGATGTCTTTTTTTAAATCGTATAAACTCCTATGGAAGAAAAATAATACCATATCGCCTTGCTTTGCATTTACATCATGTTTTTGCACAAGAGGTAATTTCAGAAATGTAATGACATGTCTGAGACGATATTGGCCTTTTTGTGGGTAAAATCTAGAGGACTGCTCATTGTAAGCCTGTGGAAGCATGCTACGTCTATCGCATCCGCTGTTCCGCCGTCTCCTCAGTGCAGCACGTGTGCTGACACAGCTGCAAAGGAACGATAAAAGGAGTTCGCTGACAGGGCCGTGTTTTTTCCCCTCCATTGACTGGTCTATCCAGCATGCTGAGGCGATAAGAACACAATACGCTGCACTTCCGCAGCCCCAAAATTCGATCGCTCATCAAACTTTTTTTTTTCAGTAGTTACATGACACTGCCATTGTATCTGCTAATGCTTTAATGGGACTTAGCAAAGAACACAGTTGATTACTGTAGCAAAGGTTGTATCACTCACGCTAGGGCGGAAACACACAAAACCAAGTCAAGTCATCAGTCAGAGGAAACCATGTTTTCATGTCGTGGGAATGATAAAAAAAAACAAAAAACTGCTGACCTAGCTTTTCCAAAAGAAGAGTGACCACAATGTAAGTCCTTTCTACCCTTTGTAGAGTAGTAACTCTGCAGCACTGCGAAGACTGGTTTACTGTGTTTTCTGCAGGTTTTCCACTTTCCTGGGGTCTGTGGTTCGGCTAATGGGCCTCCTGGCTGCACTGAGTGGTACATATATGTGTGTGTGCCAGGTAATGGGGGCCTGTTGGAGGTCTACGGAGAAGATGTGTCTGGCTGTGCAGTGATGGACAACTAGGTGTTTTGCCCCAGGCTTTAGCTATTGCAGGAGCACATATACACATACAGAAACATGCACACGCACACACACACTCAAGGGTGTAAATATGTGCTCACACGCGCACAAACGTGATTGATAAAGCACGCTGGATGCTGAGCTGTCGATCACGTGATGGCATCTTGAGTTGTTCTCTCTCGCTCTCTTTAACATAGAAATACAAACTTGTCACGCATGAGCACAAACAAGAAATGATGTCCTTGGTAGTTTTCGCACTTAATAACACATGTCACAGCCCAAAGGTGAACTTTGTTGTTTTGTGTTCAACTGTGAAAGAGCACACATAGAAAACACCTAAGGAGAAAAGATTTGGTTCACCAAACAAAGTGATGAAACGTATCTGTCAATAAACGTTGTACCCAGATGAACTGATTCATCGTCCTTTGAACAAAAAAAACAAAAAAAAAACAACAAAAACGTCTGTTTGCAGCTTACACTGACTTTGCTGGCTATTTGTCAATATAACTGATCATCATATAATTTATAGTGTCACTGCTTAAGAACTGCATTTCTCCTGATTATTGAGTACACTGGATGACTTTAATGGACTTCCTCCGGCCAGTCCCACTGAGGTGATCTTGCAGAATGACGTCTGTCTGATATTTTTAGTCTGTGATGTATTCGACTGCTACTATAATGTGAGGTTGCCCAGATATGAGTAGACACAGAGAAGGACAGAGAGCCCAGGGCTGTTGAAACAGTAAACCAGTGAGGGACAAAAGCCTGAGGCCACCACTTATCACTTAGCAAGGTCAAACAGAGAGAGAGAGAGAGAGAGAGAGAGAGACGGGAACACAACCGACCTTCTGAGGTGATCTGGACGTGGAGACAGGAGACTGTGACCTCATGCTCTTAGCCGAAGAGCCTGCTGACAGCCACACGATGGAGAGAAACGAGACCGAGGCAGAGTGTGTGTGTGGGGGGGGGGTGGAAGAGGAAAAAAAAGAGGACAAATTCAAATTAGGGGACCATTTTCTACCAGCACCAAGATGACACAGCATGAGTCACTCACTCCTACATACAAAAACAGCTGAAAGGGCCAGTAGCTTAAAGCATCAATGAATCAAATAAGCGCTGATGTGCTGCAGGTCCTTTAGGCTGCCTAAAGCTGTTTCTACATCCAACAGCTGTTTCTGCTCTGTGCATTGAGGGCAAAAAACACGCCATCCGCTTATTACGCTTCCGGGCAGTGCAATACATCAGAAAGCACAGTGAAGTAAGTCAACTCAGTAGCATCTTTAAATAAATTAATAACTAAAGCAGAGTTAGGGTCCATGGTAGGGGAAACTCTTGTTAAAATGTATGACATAAGTTTTCTCAAAGGGGATGAGAGTAAAGAAAAAATCCAACTATTGACTGGAATCTCAATAGGATGACTTCAGACCTGTAAAAACCCTCAAGAAATTTACATACACTTCTCAGCTATACTAAAATGTCTCATACCAGGAAAACATATCAGCATATCAAGCAGTTTAGTAGAGGTAAACTGTGGCATCACTACACAGGCAGTGTGGATGTTAACAAGAGGAGAAAGTGAAGAAAAAGAAAGTTTGTGCTATAGCTGAGAGCTGCAAATCCACAAAAAATACCCCAATAACATTATAGAAGAAGAGACGGTGAGAGCACCAGGTGTCAAAAGTGAAGAGAGGAAAATTAGTACCATTCCTCAAGGGGGGAATTTGCTGATTCACTGGTTTACCTGAATATGGTGGCCTAGGAGGGACAGGAGGGCATAGCAATTTGCCCACAGAGTCAGAGAAGTGTGGAGCGCTCTCCTTGACACTGTCTAGGCTCCAGCTACTGGGTGTGGGTCTCACTTTAGTACAACATATAGAAATACGATGCATCAGTTGGCAGGGTAATTGCACCAGACAACATGGGAGACACAGACACAATGTAACGACACAATTATACAATGATAAATGTGATTAACGTTATACAGTATGATCAATGAATTCCCAGTTTGCAAAATGATTGACTTGTCATCCACTAATCAGTGCTTAGCAACCACACAACTTCCTCCAACACCCCACTGAGAGCAATGGAGAGCAGCTTTTATGTGTCATATAATGGTGAAAAGCTTTATCTGGGAACCTGTTACAGCGAGTCAAGCTATCCCGAGCAATCAATTAGCTCTTGTGGTAATTAACAGGGGTGGATTGTTGTGGCTTGCATCTTTTTTTACCAATATTTTCTTATTGGCATTTTAACAGATAACAAATACACAAGAAAAGAAATCCCCATCCACAAACAACCCTCCCCGACATCCTCTTGTGGTGGCAAAAAAAAAAAAAAACCCAAAAGAGCTCACAAGTTTAAAGGCATTTAATTAATAGACAAATATTATACAGTACACCTTATTCAAAGAGAGCTACACCTATGGTAATAATCCTATTACAGAGTAGACTGCACTAACCCAGAGGTGTAACCTATTTTCTAGGTTTGGTCAGCCCAGTCACTTATGTCCTTCAAGTTATCAAAATAATTTAAAAAAAGGTCTCCATATCTTGTAGAATTTGGAGTTACTACCTTGCAGGGTATATTTTAACAATTTAAGTGAAACAGAACATCTTTCAACTTTCTGGCATGACATGGAGGTCTGGACCCTTTCCATTTTAGTAGAATGAGGTGGCGAGCTATGGTGAAAGCGATTAGTGTGCACATTAGATGACCATTTTGCACTGATACTAAACAAGGCAGTAATGGGTTGCACATCAGTAGTGATTCCATATGCTTTGCACGAATGCTGGAGCATGCCAAAAACATATGTAACAAGTAGCTGAGGCCGTTTTGCATTTCTCACAAGTGGGGTCAATATTAGGATATATTTTTGTCAGTTTGGCTTTAGAAAGGTGCGAGCAATGAACTATTTTAAATTGGATGAGACCGTGTCTACAGGATGGGGAGGATTTATGCACATGCTTTAATATTGCCGCCGATATATCCTCAGAAAAAGGGCTGTCAGCGTCATGCAAAGCCCCCCAAAGGGTTCTTAAATTAACCACAGTTTGCATGTTAATGTTATTTATTAAAGTGTATATCTGATCAATAGATAATTTCTGGTTAAGGTTTAAGGACAGAAGTTCATCTACAATGGTAGATGGTGGTTTACTGGGAAAAGGGAGTGTAGACTTCATCATAAACTCCCTGATCTGTAGATAACGATAGGAGTTACAGGCATTTCGAGCAAATTTTTCTGATAGTTCATTAAATGGGGCAAACACTTCTTCGATATTTAAATCCTTAATAAAACAAATTCAATTTGAATGCCAGACTTGGAAAGCCAGATCAAGTTTAGCTGGAGTAAAGAGGTGGTTGGATAAAATGGGTGTCATCAAGGATGGACCCTGCAGGCCAAATTTCTTGCACAACCGTGACCATATTTTTAAAGTCTGAATAATTACTTAGGGATCAACTCACATGTTGATATGACAGCAACAGGGGAAGTGGCAAAAGAATGAATTGGGGCCATCTGAGACTCCATCCACACCCAGATATGAGGTGTGGGGTTAGAATAATTCTGAACCCCCTCAGTAACCCTCTGAATATTACTGACCCAATGAGAGTGGAGTAGGTTAGCTAGGGCCAATCCCCCGCAATGTTTGGGCGTTTGCGTGAATGTTTTACGAATATGTGGTTGCTTACAATTCCAAATGAAACTAGAAAGACTCTTCTCAAGTTGTAAGAATACCCTCAAAGGGATGAAAATGGGGATGCTCTGAAAAAAATGCATAAATCAGGGTACAACACTAATTTTTATCAAGTTTATATGACTAGCCAATGATAAAGGCAGGGTACACCAATGTTCAAGATCAAATTTGCATTTTTCAATTACAGGGGTGAGATTAAGCTTAAACAGTTGTTGGAAGAAGTGTGAGACAATAATGCCCAAGTATTTGAAATAGGAGCTAACCTTCCTGAAGGGGCATAATGTGTCCGGAATATTGAGAGCTGAGGAGCTGATTGGGAAAAGTTCACTTTTTTGCAGATTCAGTTTGTAGCCTGATAGTTTTCCAAATTGTTCAAAGATAGCTAGAATCGAGGGTATGGAGAATGTAGGATTGGATAGATATAACAGAAGGTCATCTGCGTAAAGCGACGCCACAAAGTCTGTGGTAAATGACCTGTAGATAGTACTTCATTGTGAATCGCGAAGAGTAAAGGTGATAGGCTATTTGAGTTTTTTTTTAATTTGACTGGCAGCCCATCAGGCCCTGGAGATTTCCCAAATTACATGCATTTAATAGTTTTTTGAATCTCCACAAATGTAAGTGAACGGTCGAGTTCAGCTCTCAACTCATTGCACAAAGAAGGTAATGTCATGTTTTGAAAAAACATTCTATGGGACTGGGATTGCACTCAAAAGTATTAACATTTTTGTAAAAATCATCAAATATATCATTAATTTGTCTATGGTTGGTGGTTATAATACCTAATGATATTTTCTATCTGAGTAATTTGATGAGTCACAAATCATTATTGGGTTAGATGGGCCAAAAAACCTGCCTGCCTTGTCCCCTTATTCAAATACTAAGTGACGTGTCCTAAGGAACTGTTGTTCAGCCTGCACTGTCGACACCAAATCTAAATTCTGTTTTGAGACTAAGTCGCCTTTGGTAAATTTTGGAGTGGGAGAGGCAGAATACTGACCATCTAGCTTAGCGATGGCCTCGGAAAGCTCCTTTATTCTAGCCAATCGTTTCTTATTATTCTGTGATTAATAACCATTAATTTGCCCTCTTAAATAGGCCTTTGGTGTTTGCCAAAATGTACTCTGAAATGTCAGGTGAAGCATTAGTTTCAATAAAAAACCTAAACTGTGAATCAAATTTTTTTACAAAATCAGACACTGATAAAATGAAGGGATTAAGGCACCATTTTCTGAATGTTATAGGGCTGTCAGGAAAATCCAGATCAAAAGACAAAGGAGTGTGGTCAAAAAAAAAAGAAGAAAAAAAAAGTGATACTATGATACACTGGTCAGCTGGTGACAGTGATAAGTGTAGTATCTAGAAGAAAAAAATCAATATGAGAATAGGTGTGGTGTACGGGGGAAAAGAAGGAAAAGGCTTTTCCTGTTGGGTAATTCAGTCACCAGGGTGAACGGCATCTTGAAAGTAGCTTGGATACAGCAACAAAGGAAAGCGGGACTTGCAGACATTTTGAAAATAGTCAGCTAATACCTTTTGTTTAAGGATAGATTCACCCCCCCCCCCAGATTTCATTAAAACATTGGGCATTATTTGGAATTGTACAGAGAGAAGTTTTAAGGGTTTGCCCAATCTTCCTGCTGAGCTTCAATACAGTCCAAAGGGGCAGTCATTTAAGCCTTAAACAAAACATGACAAATCTCTGTTTCAGAACGTGGAAGCTAATAATACAGTCATACACATCTTCATTTATTTTATGTTTATTGAGAATATGGTTTGAATAGGAGCATAATCTAATGTGATTTGGGAATACTGAATAACATCTGTAAATTTCAAGCAGGATGTGTTGTAGCCCAGCAGTCCCATAGAAGAAGAATAAAAGTCCAGAACAGATGTAGAAGGGAAAACATTTACTTAATAGAAAGCATGGTTTGTGACTATTTTTTTCAATGGAATATATTGAGACATTTCTGACTATAATTACTGCGAGCTTCCTCTTTCCAAAAGGAGATACTATATTAGTGCTGAGTGATACAGAAAACATTACGATCACAATGATCATGGGGAATTTTACAGTACTCTTGTGCTCTTTAACTCTCTTCGAGCAATCAGTGAGATTTCCACATAGGAAATGGATAACTGAGAGGCCTGATGTCTCAGCCGAGGATTATTGTCAGGTCACAAAATGTGAGTGTGACTGAAGAAGCAAGTTGGTGCTGATGGGCACCATGTCTCAAAGGTACTTTATGTACGTGGGGTATGGAGCTGTAATTCGACACTTTATAGTGGGCGCCCTGCCGAACCTTCAACACTATCACAAGTTCTAAATCAACTCCAACAACCATCCCTTTTGTCACATGCATAAGATATTGAGGTGCTTTAAGTCTGAAATTCAGTTATTCTTTGTCTCTTGCTGTGTTATTTACAGTTCAGTGAGATATCGCACATCAGTGTGTGTGTGAATTATTCTGTGTATACGTGACACCCAATATGAGAGAGAGAGAGAGTGTGTGTGTGTGTTTGTGAGAATCACAGCAAAAACAACACATCCGAACTCTTTCCTCTTCACTTAAAAGTGTCTCATGCACATCTGCATAATTATTCCACAAGCTGTTATGAAAGGCGCCCCGGCAGCTTTGTGCCATTTCCGCTCAAGCAGCTCCCTCAACGTGATGTCAGTAATAAAATCACCAAATCAGTCAGAAAAATCATATCGTGTTACTGCCACCTTTGCCAGCTGAGGGCCCATCATTTTTGCAAGTGTGTAGACGTGAAATTTGGAGAAGAAGATGTTAATTTTCCAACCTTGATCTAGACTGAATCAAATATTACGTGCCCATTTTAAACTCCCCGGGATTTTCTTACGGAGCACAAAAGCAATCACTTTTTTTTGTTCTCAAATTTCACATGTGAGGTCGGCTTTCAGTCTTAATTCTCTGGCATATATATTTTCTGGAAAATGCAAAAATATGCGGCTCCTCTTCCATGCGCCAAGCAAAATGACAACTCGGGAGAGGAAAAGAGCACAACTAATACTAATACGCATTCATACATATGAATGTCAGGCACGTCCATCAGAACTGCAGGAATAATATCTGCTATTTTATTATTCCTCCAGGATGAAGGAAGATTAAAAGGTCTAATCTAGACAGTGTGTCTGGTTAGGGAGCCAACTACATGCATGTGTTTTTGTGTGATGTGTGTGTCCTTTTTGGGAGTGTGTGCTTGCCCATCTACCCGTTTCTGCATGCTTGTGTGTGTGTGTGTGTGTGCTAAGATGATTGTGGTCCCAGAAGCAGCTGTGTAAAAAAAAAAAAAAACCCTCTATGGTCAACCTGCCATACACAGACAGCGCCATGTTATCCCATAACACAGCAATCTGGAACTACAGCACGTGCACTAATGAAGAATACTTGTAGTAGATGGCAGTTCATAGAGCATTGATGCAGTGCCCTTGTTCTGGTCTGCTCCCCTTCTGGGAGGTGTCATTTGACATTTCTGCAGTAATGATGCAGATGCAGGGTGCATGCAGGGTGTGGTCTTTCGCATGCAGGAAGAAACTCCATTCAGCAGCAGCAAAGACACCAAATAATTATAGCACAATGCACGGCATCCTCCTGTAGTGACATTATTTCAAAACAAGAATCTGTTGGAGGCGTTTGTCCTGCTCTTGTGAAAGCCTGGAAATTTGTGGACAGGCCACTGGGCACGGAGGAGGACGGAGTAAAAGACCCTGTAAACGTGTTCTTGTTTGTGTTTTACCTTTATCCGGCGCTGAGAGGTTGGGGTCACTCCTTGGTAGAGTGGTGTCACCTATCTGATGCGGAGGGGCTCTCTGAAGGGAGAACAAGTGCTCAGGTTATTCTCAGACATACTGTATGAAGCAGGGGATATGGTGTAACTGTTGGTTTATATGAAGGGATACCACCAATGTTCTAGTACATAAGCTTGACTCACATAAGTATACTGTGTGTGTGTGTGTGTGTGTGTGTGTGTGTGTGTGTGTGTGTGTGTGTGTGTGTGTGTGTGTGTGTGTGTGTGTGTGTGTGTGTGTGTAACCTGCACAGTGTCCAGGGGGATGGGGTAGATGGCACTAACTGGCCTCTCTCGTGGAGAGAGACAGGCGTTTTCTCTGGAATGCTTGTGTTTGTCTGCCATCTGGGGGGAACCTGGGTTGGAGGGCAATCGGTTTTTCGAATGGTTAGATATACACAAACACACAATCTCCCACACATGTGGATGGACACACTTGACAGCTGACAGAAGAACAAAGAAAGGTACACAGGACATACAAGCACAGTGATTCATGCGCTTACAAACTCACGAGACCAAATAACAGCAAGGTGTTAGGCTATTACCCGCAAAAACCGGCAATCAGGAAAGGCCAGTCTCTCTCTCTCCTTCCAAGCCCATCTACCATTCTTTCTGCCTCACTAGCTCAGGAACATGATAAATGGCCCAGCCTCATCACCCCATAGCACCCTGCCTCCCATTCCCGCTCTCCTCTGTTGGACTGGACAATCATACTGCCGGTGCCAGACAGACAGTGACAGACATGCACGCCACACCCCAACACTGGAATGCACACACACACACAGATGGACAGACATGCACCCTGCACACAAAAATCTTGCCTACACACACAGACAGACAGATGGACAGACATACACCATGCCCACAAAACTCCTGCCCCCCCACACACACACGCGCATGCGATTGCTGGCAGCTAGATAAAAAAATGTGAGCATCGCGCTGCAGAGTCACCAACGCTAAAGTATGTGCATACATCAAGTACCATATCTTTATCGATCATGTTCTACCACTTACACCACCACACACACACTCTTAGCTAAACACATGGATGAACAGACGGACACACACACAGACACAAATAACCTGCCTTACATCCATCCTCCCAACAAAACCTACACAATCCCCCACCCTTCACTAAAACAGCTTCCCGCTGTTTTCCCCTCATTCGTGGCAGGCCATAGATCTTGCCCCATTAGTGGATGAGATAGCTTTGGGATGGCTATCATATAAGCATGAGATACCCATTGCTGGTTCCCATTTGGGTAGAAGTCGCCTCAGCAATAACTTTCCACACTCTTTATGGGTAGACAGAGGCCATTTTTATAAGGGCACTGACCGCTGCAAGCAGCTTGCCAAAGGGGAGTGTATATGCTTCCATAAATGTCTCCATATATTCTTACTTTTATGATGTGAATTAGGCAGAAACACAAAAGTACATCCAAGCGCAGTGAGATAAGAGGGCGGAAAGTGAGAGAGAAGGTGTTAGATATTCACACTCGAACAAGGCACAGCCTAGTATGGACTGGGCTGGAGAGTGTCTTCAGCCCCAACACATATACTCCCACCAAGCTGTAATCATCTCTTGGTTTCTCACTCTCTTTTCAGTCTGTCTATCAGCAGCATTTGTCTTTCTGTCTCAGCTCATTCCATTTCTCATCTCAAGCTCATTTCATATTCTCTTCTCTTTTTTCACTCTCCCCAACTTTCCATTCTGTCTCTTTCCCGTGTCCCTCCTCCCCCAGTCTGTTCTCCCTTGCTCGTTCCTGATGCACCGGGAGCCTTAACAAAACACACCTTGTATGAACTTGTCTAGTGGTCAGAGACAAGGTCCTGACAGTTTGCAGGTATGATCCATGTCCTATGTGTCAAAATAAACCAGAAACCTGGTCGAGAGAGGCGCTAAATGCATACCTGCTCACTCAAACTAAGTTGCTCCAGACAAGGGACTTGCTGAAAAGGCTTAAAATGTAATGTATTGTGTAATGGGCTGTGTTGCGGTCTGTTGGTCTTACCTCTGGCACTGGAGGGGGCTGAGCTGGTGACGTTGGGCGAGGCAGAGTGGTTGGAGCTGAGGCTTGAGGTAGATGGACTGGGCTGCAGAGGAGCAATGACCACATTGTCATCAGTCAGAGCATTGCAAGTGTTAATTAACACTAGAAAAGCCAAAACACACAACAAATAGCATAAGACCCCGCTGCCACCCCCCCACACACACACACACGCACTCTGCATACACTTAATGTAACAGTCTCAACCACCACTCGAGTTTTAAAGGCCTGTGTTTTTTCAAATTTCCCCCAAAAGACATTTTTGCATAAAATAAAACAACAATGCGTATATACTGAGGGGGGCTACCACTATTTCGTTTGTTTATGATATGTGAACCTTTAATGGGCTTGAATGTCAAACTATTTATTTTGCCCTATTTGCAGATTAGTGCTCCTGAGCAAGCTGCTTAGCCTCCCACTCTTGTGTAATGGCAAAGAATAGGGGACAGCAGTCAAACCACTGTTAACATGTGACAAGAAGAGAGCCTGTGTGCTCAGCAAATCTTCACTGAGTAAACGAGATCCAAAAAACAGTCATTCGAGACCAACCAGAAAGCGTAGCTGTGCAAACTTAACAGTGCTCATCTCATTGTATTTTTTCAGAGATGCTTGTGTAGACACTTTAGTTTTCCCCCTTGAACAGCTGTGCTCCTAACGCAACTCCTAGCTTATGCCCTATGTTACTTCAAAGATAAACCTTGAGTTTAATGGGCTACAAGCAATAATAATAATAATACATTTTATTTATAGAGCACTTCTCAGAGTAGTCAAAGATGCTATTTCTTAAGTTAAAATGAACTTAAAAGCAACACACCAAAAACATATAACAACAGTAATCACACATTAAAAGCAATTCTGAAGAGGGGAGTTTTGATTTGTGATGTGAACGTGGACAGATTGGTGCAGTCTCTGATGTGTTTGGGGAGAGAGTTCCAGGGGGAGGGGGCAGCTATGGAGAAAGCTCTGTCACCCCAGGTCCGGTGCTTGCTCCTGTGTGGTGGAGACAGGAGGTTGGCATCAGAGGAGCGAAGGCTGCTGGACAGAATATGATAGTGGAGCAGGTTAGTGAGGTAGGAGGGGGCCTGGTTATGGAGGGCTGTGTAAGTAAGGATAAGGACTTTGATTTGGATCCATTGTGGGACAGGGAGCCAGTGGAGGTTCTGGAGGACAGGAGTGATGTGGTCACAGGAGCAGTCGAGCAGCAGATTTCTTGATGTACTCGAGTTTTTGGACTTTGGATGTGCTGAAGGAAGTGTAGCTTTTGATGCTGATGAACTGTTGTCTGTTTGTGAGATATGACTTTAGCAAGGAGAGTGCAGTACCGGTGATGTTGAGGAAGGATTTAAGGCAGGAGAGAAGAACGGTGTGGTTGATAGTGTTGAAAGCTGCAGTGAGGTCTAAGAGAATGAGAATGCTGAGGTGGCCAGAGTCTGAGGAGAGGAGGAGGTCGTTGGTGAGTTTAAGTAAGGCTGTTTCTGTGCTGTTCTTGGGACGGAAACCAGATTGAACTGAACAGACCACTGGAGATGTGAGCTTTGAGTTGGGAGGCAATAACATGTTCCGGTACTTTTGACAGAAAGGGGAGATTGGAGATGGGCTAGAAATTGCTCATGGTATCAGGGTTGAGTCCAGGATTTTTAAGTATGGGGTTGACAACAGTCATTTTAAGTGTATAGGGGACTGAACCAGAGCTGGAGGAGTTAATGAGTTCTGTGATGAGTAAGGAGATAGCTATGAGACAGTCCTTAACAATATTGGATGGGATGGGATCCAGAAAACAAGTGGAGCTTCTCATTCCTACCATAAGGTTGGACAGCTCCATTTGGGACACAGGAGAGAACTTTGAAGGGCTGAGTGGTTTAAAAAAAACAAAAAACGTGAGGGGGGGGTGTCAGGTTGCTGTAGATGCTGTCAGTTTTAGTTTGGAAAAATGAAAGGAAAGAGTTGCACTTGTTAACTGTGAAGGAATTTGAGGTATTGTCACTGGGTTTGAGAAGTTTGTTTATTGTGGACAAGAGAGCCTTGGGGTTGGTGGAGCCAGAGTGTATGAGGTGTGAGTAGTAGGTTGACTGGGCTGTGAAGAGTGTCTTTATTTTGTTGAAGTTAGTCTGTGTAGGCTTGGGGATGCACTCTTAAACCAGTATTCTTGCAGAGTCTTTCAAGCTGGCGCTTATGGGATTTCATTTGATGGCGTTCAGGAGTATACCAGGGAGCCGAGTGTGTGAATGAGACGATTTTGCTTTTGATGGGGGCCAGCAGATCAAGACAGGAGGAAAGTGTGTTATTATAATTATTGACAGGATCGGAGGGATTATCAGAGGGGAGGCAGACATTTTACTGGCAAGAGAGGCAGAAAGAGCTGAGGAGGAGATAGATTTGAGATTTCTGAAGGATATTTTGTGTTTGACATTTGGGATGGGGATTGCCAGATGGTCCGAGATATTGAAATTGAGGCTAGAGAGTTGATGTATTGTGAGACCAGTGGAGCAGACCAAGTCCAGGATGTGGCCACGGCTGTGAGTGGGGAAGTTGAAATGTTGTGTGAAGTTGAAGCATTTTATCAGTTCCAGGAATTCTATGGCAGATTTAGAGTCAGTGTCATCAATGTGGATATTAACATCACCCAGGAGGAGAAAAGAAGGTGAGATGGCACATAGCTGGTTCAGAAAATAAAGCAACAGACATAGGTCATCCCCTTATTATATCTGAATATATGGTAATTTGTTTGGTAACAGTCATTTTAGGGTTAATGGTTGTATCAGGAAGGGCATCCGATGTAAAGTTTTGCCAAATCATTATGCGGCTTGACAAGACCATACCGGATCAGTCAAGGCCCAGGTTAACAATGACCACCATCGGTGCTGTGTCCTCACAGGGTACCGATGGAAACTATCAAATCCGCTGTGACCCCTGGGAAACAGGGAACAAGCCGAAAGAAGAAGAAATAACCGTAATAACAATAATAAGCTGTAGACAGAATCACAATGGTGTGGCTTTCTTGCATTCCTGTCTGCCTTTTCTCCATCATGTTTGTGTATGTCCTTTCCCCTTCTGCAGCAGGTGACATGCCAAGAGTTGTCTGTGGTTTTCTGTATCAGCCAAATCTAGTTTAGATCACTTCCAACTAAAGAGAGCTCCCTGGAAATGTTACAAAAAGGAACACCACCTTATTTGATATAATCATGACAACTGGGTCGACCATATGGTTTCGACAATGCCAAGCCCACAGAGCGAGTTGGACAGAAAGAGAAATTAGGGAAGAAGGGAGTGAGTGATAGATTAATGGCGAACTACTGAGTGTGATTAGGGAAAGTGCAGGAGGGTAAATGTTGGAATGTGCCCTCGATCTACTACCTAGAGAGATATGTAGTCTCTCTCTATGTCTCTCTCTCTCTCTCTCTCTCTCTCTCTCTCTCTCTCTCTCTCATGCCAGTCTCTCTGCATGCCAGTGTAGTTGTGTTAAAATTACTTTATCCTGTAAGTGTTTTTGTTGGTCTGTGTGTGTGTGCACACATATACATGGCAATGAGTGTGTTGATGCTTTAGACCAGTGTTTCTCAACCGGGGGTCCGCGGACCCCTAGTGGTCCGTGGTGTAATTGCAAGGGGTCCGTGAAAATAAAATATCTTTAAAAAAAGATCCTGTGACATTTATAGAAATGGGATTATTTTACTCAAATGTGACTGAGACCTTTATCTACCTAAACTATAAAGGGTAACAGGACTTTTTTCTCTAATTACATCTGTTTCACAAGTGTAATTTATTGTATTTTAATAAGAGATCTCGCTCCCGTTTGCATTGTTAAAAGTTACTGCATAAACATTCTGTTGTTACATATATCTGAAAGTTACTGCATAAGAATTATGTTTTGTTAATTATATCTAAGTTACAACTGAAAGCTCTTATTTTTGCCCCAAAGAGTGAATAAATGCTATAATGCATTTTAAAATGCAGTTTCTACTGTTTCTATCAAATTGCAACCCCCCTCCCCCAAGATCAGGTGGAGGGGTCCTCAGGGTAGATCAAAAATACGCAGGAGGTCCAGGACCCCAAAAAGGTTGAGAACCACTGCTTTAGACAATGGAAAGTGTAGAGTAATGTGTTTGGGCATCATGCATCCACATAAGAGAGAGGATTTGCAATTGGGGCCAGCAGGGTAGGGGGATGGGTGTTGAGTAAGAGAGAGCAGTACAAAGTGACACGAGTGTGGGAGGACTGGGTGAGCACCTGCATGTTAAAGACTTCGTCGGAGCTCTCCGATTGCCCCGTGATGTTGCTGACTTCATTGGAGGCCTGAGATGACAGCGAGGACGACGAGTAGCGATTCACTGCAGGGTAGCTGAGGGGACTGCAGAACGGGGGGGGGGGGGGGCAGACAGACAGATAGAGACCGATAAAAAGAGGGACGATTAGGACTGCTGTTTTCAGATAAAGTGGAGTACGTTACCATGCAGATAGTGGTTTGTTGTCTTTGAGAGGTTTCACTCACCGTGAATATGACAATCACAGAAAGGCAAATAGGGAGGGAGGGAGACACAGACAGACAGGTAGAGGAACAGTCGGGCAGAGAGACAGAGGCAGATAATGTGAGATTAGTGAAAGATAACAGATGCAGCAATCACTAACTGACCAACTGTCTGACATTCAGCCTGAATGTGAGAGCAATGCACAAATTGGCTGTGTTGGATTCTAACAGCAAGTTTAGAGGAGCTTTGTGTTGGGGGTGGGGGTGGTGGGTGAGAACACCTTTTGGAAATTGCGCCTTTTGGTATTGGCAAATGGAGTCCAAAAAAATTTTTTTTTTCAAAACTCAATAACGGAAATGTCAGGGAGAGACTGAGGCAGCATGTGCCTTCTCTGTGTGTGAGCTTATCCGTGTGTGGGTCTCCCCACTGGGAGGAAGCGGTGGGTGCAGAATGTCGCCAGTAGACAGGCTGGCAGGGTCACAGTACACATCATAACACACGCACACATGCACACAAGCCTGGCAACAGACACACTAAAGTCTGCCTGTGGGTACCAGCTTTCCCACCTACGCCCATATGGAGCCACACTGCTCAAGAAAGAAAGGAAGGTAGAAGACGGGAGAAGCAAAACGCAGTTGAAGAGCTGTTGGAGGTACAGAGAGAATGAAGAAAAGATAGCAGGGAGGAGAAGAGAGGGAAAATAGGAAAGAGCGGTAGAGGAGAAGACAACAGGAAAGAGGCATGCCATCAGGAGAAAGTGGGGGCAGGGCAACGTTTCTGAGAAGGGAATAACCCAATTCAGAAATGATGCAGGCGTATAAATTTAAGAGGCATCATCAGATTCTTTGAGAGTAAGACTCGTGGAAAGAAAAGGCACTTTTGTTTTCTTGTTTCTAAACCCGAAGTAATTCAAAACTCTTGTTTTCCTTCAACGCTTGCAAGCAATGCAAATATAAAAGAGAAAAATCATCATAAAACCAAAAAAACAAAACCGTGTTTATTCAAATAAATGCAAAAATAAAGTCCCCGATGGGTTTCAGGTGGAGAATAAGACCTAAAAGAGAAAAGGACTGAAGGAGAGAAGAAGAAATGTATCACCTGCGTCTGGCAACTCCTCTGCCACCATCTGGGCTAATGATGTTGGGCACAGAGTTTCTGCATGTGCGTGGGCTTCCGTTGGTGAAGTGCACGGGGCTGGCGCGCACATAGGCCGGAAACTCCTGGGGGTTGGATTGGAGGAGAGGAAGTGCCCGTGATGATGATATGATTGTTTATGCCAGCACGAATTTTGCACATGTAAAGTGCTAGATGAAGGAGGGGACGTTTAACGAGGGCTTTCCGCTAAGACGAGTAAAGGGACCGTTCGCCCAAACTTGTTCACACGTCAGCCAATTTGATGTGTAGCCGTCCACGATGGCTTTCAAAAGGACAAGGGGGGGGGCTTTGAATTATTGAGCAGAGGTGGAGTGGCGGAAATCCCCCTCTCACCTAACAATCTGCGGGATCAAAATAGCTTAAAATCGTCCCATTGTGGCCTTTTATCTTTAAAGGAAGGGGAAAAACATCTCCTGGTTTCTTTATTTTACGTTACGATGAATGATTTAGAAAACTGCACCCCATGACATGCTTTCCTTACAAGGAAACGTTACATATGCTTTTGAATCATGTAGAAAAGTGTCGATCGACCGTGATTACCTGTATGCCCAGGCTGGATTTCATCAGGTGGAACTGATCCACTAACTTTTTATGAAGAGGTCTCATGTCCTGGGGAACAACCTTCTCGTGCACAGCCAGGCCATACTCCAGGATGTGTGCCTGCAAGGTAGAGTTGGTTAATTTCTTTCGAGTCCACAACTTGATTGGCTTACTGACAGACAGCTCCAGATGCGAAACGAGTCAAAAGTGGAAAGCTCAGGCTATTTCTCTGCTTATTTGTCTGCGTAAGCTGCAAAACGAATAACAAAGAGATACTTTATTCACCCCTGGGGGGAAATTGCATTTTTGCTTGCATAATTTAATGAAATGTCAGCCTACAGGGTTCAGCTACAAGACAGCGCCTGTAGAGCTGGTACAGATTCAGTGATTTGTCCACGGAGGGAAGGGCAGATGTTTGCTGAAAAAGGAGCTTGGGGCGTCTGGGTAGTGTGGCGGTCTATTTGGTTGCCTACCAACACAGGGATCACTGGATCGAATCCTGTGTTACCTCCGGCTTGGTCGGGCGTCCCTACAGACACAATTGGCCATGTCTGCGGGTGGGAAGCCGGATGTGGGTATGTGTCCTGGTTGCCGCACTAGCGCCTCCTCTGGTCGGTCGGGGTGCCTGTTCAGGGGGGAGGGGGAACTGAGGGGAATAGCATGATCCTCCCATGAGGTACATCCCCCTGGCAAAACTCCTCACTGTCAGGTGAAAAGAAGCGGCTGGCAAGTCCACATGTTTCGGAGGAGACATATGGTAGTCTGCAGCCATCCCCGGATCGGCAGAGGGGGTGGAGCAGCAACCAGGACGGCTCGGAAGATTGGGGTAATTGGCCGGATACAATTGGGGAGAGAAAGGGAGAGGAAAAAAATCAAAAAGAACGAAAAAGGAGCTTGAATAAGGCTCTATCAGATGATCGGATGGTCCCGCTACTCAAACCATTGACTTGAAATACATTTAACAGTTTTAAGGTAACATATTTCTCCATTATCCAAACTGCTTATCCTGCTCTCAGGGCCACGGAGGTAACCTATTTCTATTTCAGAATTATAAAAGAAATGTTATTTCAGGTGCAACAAATCCTTTTCTGGACCATCAACTTCTAGTAGTTCATGCTTGTTTTATTTGTCACTCAGCCGAGCCTTTGGCATTTATTTTAAAGGGAGAAAAACGCACATTCCCAACACATTAGCACATCAGCGAGAATAAAAACATCTGACAGACACGGCAAACTGGTACACCACTACACATGTAATATTGTAAATACTCTCCATTTATATGGAATTTATTTTAACACAAATTTTAAGCATATTAGTATGTTTACAATTTATACAACAGACCCACACACATATATGCAAACAGATATGCACACACAAACATACACGTGTACACTGCACAGGCAATGCGGGCAACACACACTCATTTTTCATAAAGAAAGTTGAGTGAGTTCTAAAACAGTGTTTTGATGTCCACATACATTTGAAAAGGCACTTTGGGTTGGCATTGGGAAAACTGGGAAAATTTGATAAAATCTTGGCTGATTTTTCACATGATCGATATAATTTTATTGGCAGCTTTTATATGCTGTTGAAAATTTGAATCAAATAGGTGAATCTCATTTACTGTGGAAGTGAATTCAAGTACAGTGAGTGTTTGGTGGCTACAAATTTAAAAAATAAAAATAACCACCATCGACCATTTTGAATCTTTCTGTTGCACCCAGTCACTGTTTGGATCACAATGACCATAAAAACAGAAAGAGTATGATCTGTCTGATAAGGTCAAGTACAAGATTATCAAGCATGAAATCTTTTTTCTATAAATTAATCTCCAGAGGTCTCATGTCTCCTGTTTTAAGACCATGCCATGTTATCAAGAAGTGTAAGACCCAGGAAACCATAGCCAGATGGGGCCAAAACCACAGCCTCTTGGTACAGCATTTCATTTGTGTTTACAGGAAAGCATCTTCAAAGATACAAACGCCTCCCCCAGAATCTGGAGGAGGTTTAGTTAAGTTTTGGTGTTGCTTTGCTGCCTTCGGCAATGGACACCTTGAACGTGTGCCTGGCATCATAAAATCAGGGAGATAATCAAGGCTTTTGGAAGCCGCAATGTTGAAACCCAGTGTGAGAAATCTGGGTCTTCCTCAAAGGCTGTGGGTGTTTCCGCAGGACAATAATACAAAGCACACATCAAAAGGAACAGAATGGATCAAACAGTAGCATATGAAAACTGATCAATAACTGGGATTGTCTGACCACATTAAGGCCATCTCCCATTCCCACCACTTTGTGCTGTGAAACACACTTCAGAGCATGCTCCACAGCAGGGTAGACTATTGCAATGCACTTCAACAAGTGCAAAAAACAAAAACAAACCCAGAACAATACTGTATGTTTGTCTTTCAACCTGAGAAGATGTGCACACGTCTCACTTCCCTTTGTATCCACTGACTCACAGTTGATGTCCACATTAAGGTCATAACCTTGCTGTTGGCTTTCTGGGCAGTTCAAGGATCTGCACTGACTCACCAGCAAACCCATATAAACATATAGACACTCCTGCTCACACTCTTCTCCACCCCTGTGAGGCCAAGCTCTAGGTCCACACTTTTCTCCCACTTGGCCTGAAAATGGTGGAATGAACTTCCCTCTTCCACTGGCGCTACAAACTCACTTACTACTTTCAAGAAAGCTGTAAAAATTTTCTTTTCTAGATGTACCTTAATTCCTTGATGGTCTCTAAGCATGAATGCTAGAATGATTTATGCCATTGTATAGCTAAGGTTTAATATAAATGGCCAACAACTATTACTTGCGTCACTGTTGGTGCTCTACCTGCAGCATTGCGTGCTTACACTATTTACACCTGACACAGCATGCAATCTTGGCTATGATATGATCACTATTTAGTGCCCTAAGATGCCTGTAGGTTGACCTACAAATCTTCTTCTTTTGGCTTGTTCTCTGTTTTTCAGGGGTCACCACACCATGTGAGGGCACAGTGCCAATGGCAGCCGTTGTTAACCCGGGCCTCGACCGATCTGGTACGGTCTTGTCAATCCGCATACTGATTTGGCAAAATTTTACATCGGATGCTCTTCCTTACACAACCACTAACCCTATGGACGAGGGCACAGGTAAAGTGCTGGATGCCATCCCAGTATTCATGGACTTGTGCCCATGCCTGTCGCCTAAGTCTGACCTACAAATAACTCTGCTTATTGCTTGGATTGTAAGATACTTTGGTAGACCGTCCTGGAGTGTAGGGATGGGCTGACTGATTGGAAAAAACAAAAACCCCAGGCCAGACAGATAGCAAGTATGCTACATTTTGGTGGAGCACAAGGTCCATCCATTTCATGCCTTTGCTCAAGAGATGTAGCTTGGTACTTTCACAGAGCTGAAATACATGCAATATACATGTGATGATCAAGGCCCATAACAACACACCGACATTCTGCCACAGTAGAACCAATGCTTTTTTCTTCTTTTTTTTTGTGTGCCCTGATCATGATGACAAGTATTGGGATTTGCCTTGATGCTTGGCCTAGGCCTTCTGGACAGACCAGCAATGATGTGGACAGATCTGAGAACAGCATTTAGGAAAAGGGACCCTTCATATCTCGGAGAAGTGGAGCACTTTGAATGAGAAAAGTGGGCCACACAGCCAGGAGAGAGGTGCAGGAAACTCACTCATTGCTATAGGAAATTCTTTATTGCAGCTACTTTGAAATATGAAGTCTAGGGTGCTTATAATGCGACCGTCTTTCCATTGTGCATACCCAACTTAATCAAAATCATATCGGGAGCAGTTTGAAACCAGCATTCACAGCGCAGTAGGCAGAAAGACACTATATAGATAGGCTACCAGTCCATCCAGCAAACAGTTCACACAATCATTCAACGCATCCTTTGCAATTTCTGGACAATTTGGAGTGTCCACTTCACTGTGAATGCTCCGTCTTTGGGAGGAAACAGGAGTACCCAGAAGAAACCAACACAAACACGGGGAGAACATGCAAACTCCACACATTTGGGCTGGGACTGAGGTCAGGACCCTCTCACTGTGAGGTAACAGTGCTAACCGCCAAGTCGTCGTGACATCCATGTCTGTAATGCCATCGCATCGCTTCATTTTCTGATTCAAGGAGATATTTTTCTGAATCAAAATAAAAAAAAAGTGACACTGACTGTATAATTTCTTCAAAAAGTGTTAAAAATGTGAATTATATGAAGAAATAGAAAGGCCGCCAATAATGTAGAGATGATGACTGTTAATTGGAAGATGGAAGTGATCATGAGTTCATATGCATCGCTGACCTGTTCAAACATGAGCTCTCTCAGTCGCCCAATCTTCTCTCCGTCCTCGGGGTGGTTCATGATGTAATCCTTGACAAAGAAGGCCTGTTGAGAGGCAAAACCCGAAAAACATCTGTCACGTACACACCAACAGCTGAAACAATAGGTTTTCTATACATTGTGGTGGCTGGATATTAGTATGGATACCATTTCATTGGATACTAATACCACAATGTATGGAAACAGCCATTCAAAAAATACGGATACTAATTCCATACTTTCGAATGAATTATGAATTGGGATAGGATGAGTCCGTATTTATACTTTCTTTTTTGGGGGGTTAACCCCCCCTTTTCTCCCCAATTGTATCCGGCCAATTACCCCACTCTTCCAAGCCGTCCCGGTCATTGCTCCACCCCCTCTGCCAATCCCAGGAGGGCGGTAGACTACCACATGCCTCCTCTGATACATGTGGAGTCGCCAGCCGCTTCTTTTCACCTGACAGTGAGGAGTTTCGCCAGGGGGACGTAGTGTGTGAGAGGATCACGCTATTCCCCCCAGTTACCCCTCCCCCCCGAACAGGCGCCCCGACCGACCAGAGGAGGCACTCAGGACACCCACATCCGGCTTCCCATCCGCAGACACTGCCAATTGTGTGTGTAGGTACACCTGACCAAGCCGGTGGTAACACGGGGATTCGAACTGGCGATCCCTGTGTTGCTAGACAACAGAATAGACTGCTACACTACCCGGATGCCCCCATATTCATACTTTCTTTCCACATAGAGAACCATTCATGAGAAAATAGCAAACTAGATCCCCCCCAAATGAGGGGATATAAATTGTCTGGGCAATCACCAAGTCAGTAGTGTCGGCACCATTCTGTGAATCACTAACAAAATTCAGAGCTGGTACAGTTAAAGCTGGTTATAAGACAGCCTGCTGATCTAGGATCGCCTGCGTGATCGCACACCCATCAACTTTGCTTAGACCTCGGAGCTAATTCAGTCTCAGAGCGCTGCTCTGATCCTAAGATATTTTATATGTGTGGATTCAGGTCACTGCTCGCTGTTCAGATCAGCAACTCCACGGAAATGATTTCAATATCACACTCAATTATTGCTTAGTAAGAGCCTTCCTTTATGGTTTCCCCATTTCCTTCCGAAAAGAACAAGATTCAAAGGAAAAATGGATAGGATAAAAAATGCATTGGTGTGCTTTGAATCACTGCAACTGTTTTTGTCACATCCTGGCATTAATTGCAAATCCCTTGCTGTTTACCCGCCATCAGCACCTGAAATGTGTCTGCGGGATTACAGTGAGTCCTTTTCCAATCTGCATCAGACTACCAAAGAAGGGTGTAACAAACCAACGAGCGCCCACACTCACAATCTCTCTTCAAATCTGCTATGGAAAAAAGGGAGAAAAAAAATGTGATTGAAAGGTAAGGGGGGGGGGGAGTTCACTAAGAGATCAGCATGGTTCCTCTCCCAAGGACACAGCTGTCTATCTCCAAAGAGCCAGACCCAGATGACACACACACACACACACAGAGGAGAGAGACAGACAGACAGAGAGCGAGAGATCCCTATCACAGGATGACTTCTGACTATGGCCTCCACTATCAGTCTGGTCTGACTTTGACTATCCAATAAAAGACAGCTCTGCCTCCAGAAACACACAATAGTAGGCACAGCTCATTCTCTGATGGCTATCTTTATCAAGAGACCCTCTGCATGCATTAGTATGTATATGACCTTACTTAAATGATTAAAAGAATAATAACCTATGAGGTATAGAGGAAAAGACACATGCATGCTGAAGAGCCTTTTATTGCTGGTATCAGGTGACTACTGCTGTGACTCATCAAGTCGTTCAATAATTCACTTCAACAAAAAGGGAAACGCCCCATCAGCTGTCGATTGGGTTTGAAGATGATGACATCACCACTTAACATAGCTCTGGTACGGCAGGTTAAGTTTAATGAATTTGCTATGGTTAATTTGGGGTTGAAATGTTTATTTCTGTTTTTGAGTGGAATCTTATTCCGTGTCTGCCCTCTAGCCGGGTTATATCCTGGACTGGTACCAAAGCCAAGTGTAGCCCATGCTATTTCATCCATCCATTACCAAAACCGCTTATCCTTACTCAGCTTACTCAGGGTCACAGGGATGCTGGAGCCTATCCCAGCAGTCATTGCGCGGCAGGTGGGGAGACACCCTGTACAGGCCGTCAGACCATCACAGGGGGCGCACACACACACACACACACACACACACACACACACACACACACACCAAGGGACAATTCTTTTTAGTACTGCCGTTTCACCTAACCTACATGTCTTTGGACTGTGGGAGGAAGCCCATGCAGACACGGGCAAACATGCAAACTCCACACAGAGGACAACCCAGGATGACATCCAAGGTTGGACTACCCCAGGGCTCGAACCCAGGACCTTCTTGCTGTGATGCCATTTCATGATCCCAGTATATTTCCCGATGGCCCTTAACTGAGACGGTTCGCTGGAGATCATGTCTTGTTGATGCTCCCTAAAAGAGAAGAGCATGCGACGGACAATAGCGTCATCGCAGCGCGACAGAATCAGCGCAAAGCATGGGAGGTCTGTTGTTCACTGCTGGACGTATAACAGAGAGGAGCCGGGCGATTAGACAAAAGAAAAAAATAATTAGAAAAAATGAACATTAAAACTTGAAAAGTGGACAAAGAAATTAAGAAAAGGACGTCATGAAAGAAATAGAAGATAGGGAGGAAGATTTGACGATACTTGATAGAAGAAGAGGATTTCGCATTGGAGGTGAACACCGGAAGAAGAGACCACTCATACTCATCTCTTTGTATGAGAGGAGAATTCTGACTGTTTTTTTTTTTTGTACACCCCATTCTGAGAGAGCACGGATCCACGCTGAAGCAACAACAGCCTGTTATCGTCATTGCCCCTGCTCAAGAATGTTTGGTCCTAGCAGTAGTGGTAGGAACAGAACGCCTTTTATTGAGCTGAGTGCACTCAACAAGGACTTGTTGGGTACCCATTAATGTTTGTTTTTTTTTCCTGGTGGACCGTTTATGGGTCTAGGATTGTTATTATTTTGTGTGCAAGTTCCAGTTTATAATTATATAAAAGGTCAAAAGTGCCTCATTGTGTCTGCATGTTATTCCTTGAATCACAGACTGTCTAAAGAATACCAGCCAGCCTCCTTATAATCTGGAATTGATGTACCACTGCAATTGCATATTGCAAATCTTAAAATACAGTGGGTTACATAAGCACAGATTTCAGTCTCAGCACCAGATACAGATACAGATATTAAGGGTGTAGACAGCTGGGAAAATTCTTGCCAAAATTAGTCAAGTCTCAAAAAGTTGTACTCATGGATGAGCAGATACATGGATTTGAGGTATGTTTGATGCTTTTGTTCTACAGAATTTGTATTAGATGATCTTACAAAAATCTGAATGTGATTTGTTAAATGACACAGTGGAGATGGTTGTGGACTTCAGAAAGAACCCAGCTACACCCACCCCCATCACCCTGTGTGGCTCCCCAGTCGACACTGTGGAATCCTTCCACTTCCTATCCCAGGACCTCAGTTGGGAGATGAACATCAGCTACCTTACCAAGAAGGCACAGCAGAGTTTGTACTTCATGCGGCAGCTGAAGAAGTTCATCCTGCCAAAGCCAATGATGGTGCACTTTTACACAACTATCATTTCTATCCTCAACTCCTCCATCACTATCTGATTTGCTGCTGCCGCTGCCAAGAACAAGGGCAGATTGCAGCGTATCATTCGCTCTGCAGAGGGTGTTTGGCTACAACCTGCCGTCCCTCCATGACCTGTACTCCTCCAGCACACCGAGGCAAGCAGGAAAGATCATGGCCGACCCTTCCCACCCAGGCCATGGTCTCTTTAAATCACTCCCCTCTCGCAAGAGGCTAAGAAAAAAACCAGAACCTTGCGCCACAAGAACAGCTTCTTCCCCACAGCAGTAGGCCTTGCTAACAAGCCCCCAGATACCCAGATACTGACAATGCCCCCTATCCATCCCCCCACCCCCTTTGACCCTCTCTCCACACCATGGCATGATATACACCTACATACATGCACAAACTAATGCACACAGTGCAATAAATATATCTATCTGCCCTATTGTGCTCTCTGTACATAGACACTTTGCATAAGCTCACACTACCCTGTAAATAACTCTTACTCTTCAAATGAATTCCAACTTAAAATTATGATTTAACTATTTGTAAATAGAGTACTTGCCATATTCCTAGTGTTTCCCATTATTGCACCCTACTGCACCTTATTTTCATTTTATCTTGTATATATAATTTATTATATTTTATTATTCTTGTAACCTTGACCTTACTGTTGCTGTTAATTTTTCCCTCTTGCACCAACATACCAAGTCAAATTCCTTACATGTTCTTGAACCACTTGACAATAAATATGATTCTGATTCGAGCATGAGGGAAACAGGAGCAATATAATGAGGTGGGATATGAAGACTGACATTTGTTTCCTACAATCTGTAAAATTCAGTGGAAATTAAATAAACTAGGCAGTAGAGACCATCCATATTAGCGAGCCAGCTTGTGAACTAATCGCAACAGAATGGTGATTATGAGAGTCATTAGCATTTTTTTGGGGTAAAAAAATCTAACAATGCTTAATTTGTTGTAAATCAAGCCCATTTTGCTTAAATGGACTTATTTTCCCCCCAAAATCGCAGTTATTTATTTATTTCCCATGGAGAGAGGAATCAAGGACTTGTTTTTTCCAAAATTGGAGAGTAATTTATTTATTTCCAGTGGAGAGAGATGAATCAACCAGCAATTGGTAGATATTTTTGAAGAAATTGTAAAAAAACAAAAAGAAAATAATATGTCAGATGAATGGAGAAAGAGCATATTGGTACTAATTTACAAGAAAAAAGGTGATGCTCAAAGTTGCAACAACTAGAGGGATAAAGTTGATGGGACATACAATGAAGTTATGGGAGAGAGTGATTGAAGTGAGACTTAGGAAGGAAGTGACTATAGGGAAAGAACAATTTGGCTCATGCCTGGAAGAAGTACCACAGATGCCATATTTGTACTCAGGACCTTAGCTGAAAAATACATTTAAGGACAAAGAATTGCACTGCGTATTTATTCATTTGGAGAAGGCATATGACAGAGTATCGAGAGAGGAGTTGTGGTATTGCCTCAGAGCGAAGGGAGTGGCAGAAAATTACATCAGCATAATTCAGGACAAGTACAGAGACAGTAAGACCGTAGTTTGATGTGCAGTGGAAACAAGTGAGTTTGAGGTAAAGGTAGGACTGCATCAAGGATCGGCATTGAGCCCTTTCCTGTTTGTGATACCGATAGTCTCACAGAACATCTTAAGAAAGAGCCACCATGGAGCATGATGTTTGCTGATGACATCGTGCTAGCAAACGAGGACAAGGAAAGGTTGGAGAGAGATCTTGAAGATTGGAGAGAAAGAGCTAAAGATTAGAGGACTAAAGATCAGCAGAACAATGACCTTTGTATAAATAAGCAAGTAGAAAGTCCAGGATTGACCTTAGGAGGAGACGTCACAGGAGTTAACGAATTCAAGTACTTAGGATCGACAATACAGACAGAAGGCAGTGGTAAGAAGGAAGTCAAGAAAAGGCCACAATCTGGGTGGAATTCATGGAGAAAGGTAGCTGGAGTAAGTACTTTGTGACAAAAGAATGCCATTGAGGATAAAGGGCAAGGTATACAAATCAATGGTTAGGCTTACCATGCTCTATGTTATGGAAGCAGTGACAACAACAGAGAGGCTAGAATCTATATTACAGGTAGCAGAGATGAACATGCTGCATTGGTCCTTGGGAGTGACTAGAAAAACCCGGAAGAGAAATGAAGAAGTGAGAGCTATGTTCAAGGTCAGAGGAATGGATGAGAAGTTGAAAGAGACAAGATTAAGATTGTTTGGCCATGTACCGAGCGGAGGCATAGACTATATAGGATAGAAGCTATTGGCCCTGGAAATACATGGTAAAAGGAAAAGGAAGGCTGAGGAAAAGATGGCGAGACCAGATAGAGGAGGACTTGAGGAGGGTTGGACTGCGGGAGAGGGATGCATCAGACAGAAAGCTATGGAGGGCAAAAATCCACTGTGGCGACCCCTGAGAAACAGGGAACAAGCTGAAAGAAGTAAAAAAAACAATATCAACATGAAATATGGTTTCACTGCTTTCATTATGGAAAGAAAACCCAACTTCAATTTCACAGAGCTAAATTCATTATATGTATCATAGAATCAGGGTTATAATTGATTTTTATGGTAAGTTATTCATATATGTCTTTTCATTTACAGACAATATTGACTCTAATGCCCAGGAAATTATTTTGTAATTTCAAAATACAATATATATTTTGATAACAGTATTTTGTTGTTTATTTTGATACATCTGCATCTGTGGTATTTCACATTTTTTAATCAAAAAATAGTTTGATGCATTTTTGTATTTTGGGTATTATTCTTTTATTTTTATATACTTTTCTACAAACTAACTCAACTGACTGAGTGCTGAGAAGCCGTGTGAGACATACACCATATATGGCCAAAAGTATGTGGACAACCCTTCTAATTAGTGGGTTTGCTATTTCAGCCACATCCATGGCTAACTGGTTCATAAAATAAAATCAAGCACAAAGCCATGCAGTCTCTATAGGCAAACACTGGCAGAACAATGATCATATTGAGGAGCTCGGTGACTTTCAACATGACACAGTCATAGGATGCCACCTTTCCATCAAGTCAGTTGGTCAAATGTCTGTCCTGCTAGATCTTCCCCGGTCAACTGTAAGTCTGTTATTGTGAAGTGGAAACGTCTCGGAGCAACAACAGCTCAGCCGTGAAGCAGTAGGACACATAAGCTCACAGAACAGGACCACTGAGAGATGAAGCGTAGCACATAAAAATCCTCTGTCCTCGGTTTAACACTCACTACCAAGTTCCACACTGCCTCTGGAAGCAATGTCAGCACAAGAACTGTTGGTCAGGAGCTTCATGAAATGGGTTTCCATGGCCAAGCAGCCACACACAAGCCTAAGAGCACCATGCTCAATGTCAAGTGTTGGCTGGAGTGGTGTAAAGCACACTGCCTTTGGCCGTTGGAGCAGTGGAAACATGTTCTCTAGAGTGATGAATCACTCTTCACTATCTGGCAGTCTGACAGACCAATTTGGGTTTGGTGGATGCCAGGAGAACCCTACCTGCCTGAATGCACAGTGCCAACTGTAAAGTTTGGTGGAGGATGAATAATGGTCTGGGTCTGTTTTCATGGTTTGGGCTAGGCCCCTTAGTTCAAGTGAAGGGAAATCTTAATGCTACAGCATTCAATGACATTCTAGAGAACTGCATGCTTCCAACTTTGTGCCAACAGTTTGGGGAAGGCCCTTTCCTCTTTCAGCATGACAATGCCCCCGTGCACAAAGCGAGGTCCATAAAGACGTGGTTTGCGGAGTTTGGTGTGGAAAAACTTGACTGGCCTGCACAGAGCCCTGACCTCAACCCCATCTAACACCTTTGGGATGAATCGGACCACCGACTATGAGCCAGGCCTTCTCCCCAAAATCAGTGCCCAACTTCACTAATGCTATTGTGGCTGAATGGGAGCGGATCCCTGCTGCCATGTTCCAAAATCTAGTGGAAAGCCTTCCAAGAAGAGTAGAGGCGGATATAGCAGCAAAGGGGGACCAACTCCATATTAATGCCCATGGTTTTGGATTGACATGTTCAACAAGCACATGTGGGTGATGTTCGGTTGTCCACATACTTTTGGCCATGTAGTGCAGTTGTTATAGTAATGTCCCCTCTAAGCACACATTTTTGCTCATTCGTTTGTGGTTTTGGAAAACCCCCAAAAAACAACACCACTCAATTGGGATACTGACAATAAGGCACATCTTATGAAATGTATTAGGTATGAGCATTTTTTTTATCCATCCATCGATCCATTATCCAAACCGCTTATCCTGCTGTCAGGGTCACACACACACACACACACACCCCAGGGACAATTTAGTACGGCCGATTCACCTGACCTGCATGTCTCTGGACCGTGGGAGGAAACCAGAGCACCTGGAGGAAACCCACGCAGACATGGGGAGAACACGCAAAGTCCACACAGAGGACAACCTGGGATGACCCCCAAGGTTGGACTACCCTAGGGCTCGAATCCAGGACCTCCTTTTTATAGTTTATAGAATATATATATATATATATATATATATATATGTAGCAAATATATATATTTGTTATTCAGTTTATGGTGATCACTATCTAAATGTATTGGGTTTTTCAAATTCTTATTTCTCACTAAACTACTGAGTCTACATGTACATCTATTGGGTGAGGACAATTAAAGAGGCACAACTCAAATGGTATAATTTGTATCATTTACTCTGCAAAACGAGTGTCTTGATGGATTTACTGTGTCCCATTGACAAGTACAGGTCAGACACACAACACACTCCAAGTTGACCAGGGTTATGGTGGCGAGAAGCGGTTGCTAAGATGTGATTGGTGACAGTAAGAAATGGGTGGAGATTTAGAGCAGCCAGTGGGAACCAGAACGCCGAAGGGAGGGAAATAAACCAGGCAGGATACTCCCCTCCAACGAAAACGATAAATCTGAACATTGATAATGACAGTTGCTCCTTCATCAGTAGCAGAGCAAACTGCCACAGCTGCCAATTGGCATTAGGCAGACAAACGGACTTTCTGTATTTCTGTGTGGTGAGCAAGCCGTCATTTTCTCCCAAGAAAGAAAAAAAGTGTCGTTATCAATGGCAAAGTTGTTTGCTCAACAAATATTCCCATCTCAGTTCATTTAAAATGTAATAGAAATAGAAATAAATGTATAAGTCTATTGTGAATGAAATGAAAATCCAAATTGAAACTAACGACAACATTACTGCATGCCAGGCAGCCTTTGAAAGCACATATGTGAATACTAAATGCGTAGAGTACCAGGTATATTCTGTTATGTCTTGTACTATAGTATATGTATGTATTGATGTATCAGAAAACCCCAATCAAGACAGGTTCTTGCACAATGACAATGGCATTATAGTGATAAAACAAATAAGAGTGACCTGGGGGTCTGCTGTGGGGTTTGAAAGTGAATCCTCATGGTATCATTTTTCTAACATGGGGGGTAAGGGTGGAGAGCACTTTGCAGACCTTCGACTTTGTGGCTCTATTAAGTGTCTCTCTAACCTTAATAGGCTATTTCTACACAGGCACACTCTCAAACACACAAGCGCACACGTATGAACACACGTACATGCAAACACACACACACACTCAAAGATAATCACACACACTGACAACTGTACACGTGCTCTTTCTTTTCTCTCTCCTACACACACACGAGCCAGCGGTAGGGTGTGGTTGCTATGCAACGCTGAGAGCAAGTCGTTGAGTCCACACAGTTGAAGGTAAGAGCCATTTTCTCGAGTCATGCCTTGTTCTGTCTTTTCTTGACGTGTGCTCTCCAAGTTTTGAAAAAGTAGCTTAATTTAATTCTCACTAAGAACTTTCGTAAATCTGCGTGACCTTGATTATAATTCCCTTCAAAAGTGCTTCAGTCTTGTCTGCTCCCACTTCATAGTGTAGTATTTCCAATTCAACACTCCCGGTGCATTCAACTTTACATCTAATCCATCCGTCTGCTCCCCTCTTTCTCTTCCATCTGCTCCCATTCAATGTGACGCGCTGTCACACGTCTATTCATCCATCAACCCAACTCCCCCCCCCGTCCCTTCACCTAGTCATCCATTACGCATTCATCTAATTCACCCACTTCCACTCCTTCCTCTTCATAATCTGTCCTCCTCCCGCTCCCTTACACATGCAATTCCTCCATCCATCTACCCGGCTCAAACCTTTCCTCGAGCAAGTCCATTCATCCGTGCTTGTATCCATCTATCTCGCCACCCTTCCCACATCCCTTTCTACCCGTTCATACATCCCACCCAGTAAAACCGACCTTCACACTTCCATTCGTCAAACCACTTATCATCAATTCTGTGCCGCTCGATCACCTAACACCCTCGGACACCATCTTCTGTCTGTCCATTGATCTGCCTATCTGTGCATCCCTACCTCCTGGTAGCGTGCGAGTCCTCCGTTGACGGCGGCGTCGATGACCCCGTTGAGGCACATGGTGAGGGGGTTGACGTTCTGCATCTGCCGGCTCTGACACTGGGTGATCAGCGTCCGCAGCTGCAGGTTCTTGTTCTCGATCACCTCGATGGCGTTCTCCAGCGGGCTCACCTCCACCTGTGCAAAGGGGATGTCGACAAAGAAAGGAGGGGTGACTTTCGACATGCCCTATTTATTCAACTGCAGGAAAGGACAGAGAATTAGTCAACATTGTCGAACAATCGATTTCATCCTTAAAGGGAAACAATCAAGATTTTTTTTTCTTTTGGATTTCCCCACCTTTTTTCTCCCCAATTGTACTTAGCCAATTATACCACTCTTGCAAGCACTCTTGCTGCTCCACCCCCTCTGCTGATCCGGGGAGGGCTGCAGACTACCACATGCCTCTCGGTACGTGGAGTCGCCAGCCGCTTCTTTTCACCTGACAGTGAGGAGTTTTCGCCAGGGGGACGTAGCGCATGGGAGGATCACACTATTACCCCCAGTTTCCCCTCCCCCCTGAACAGGCGCCCCAACTGACCAGAGAAGGCGCTAGTGCAGCAACCAGGACACATATCCACATTCGGCTTCCCATCCGCGGACAGGGCCAATTGTGTCTGTAGGGACACCTGACCAAGCTGGAGGTAAGATGGGGATTCAAACTAGCAATCGCCGTGTTGGTAGGCAACGGAATAGACCGCCACGCCACCCGGACGCCCCCAAATTAGTCAACATTTCTGAACAATTGATTTCGTCCTTAAAGGGAAACAATCAAGATCGTCGACATTATCTCTCTCTCGATGGTACGAATTGCAACAGAGGTCGCCGGCTAGATTCGAACCGGCGACGTTGCAACCATGTAGCCAGGCGCTGTAACCATTCGGCTATGGACATGCCCCAAAAACAGTTATTTTCTGATTAAAAAGTTATATCATAACTTTTAATAGCATCAACTAATGGGCTTAACTCTATGATTTATTAGTGTCAGAGACAGCGAGTCTTCCTGGAATCCACAAAAACTGACAATGCAGTCGAATTCATAAAACGTACAACGCGATAACATTTACTGATATAAATAGTACAACCTAATTAGATTTCGAGAAATTTAATGGGTATGAGATAAACATGGCACGAGGAGCAAGACAGAAACAACAAATGCAGAAAAGAAGATTAGCTAAATAAATAAAGCTAAGATATTTGTCACGGGGGACGCTCGGATTGCCTGACAATCAATGTGAGAAAAAGCAATATTATTTTCAGTGGCTGTTATTTCATTTTTGAGGAGAAATCTTCAAATGTGGTCACAGCGATACCCTAGAACTCATGCGCTGTTAAGTTCACGTTTGCAAATTTGGATGGATTTATATATATATATATATATATATATATATATATATATTAAAAAAGTTGTTTTCTTTTCTGGCTTCAATTTTTGATTTTCTGTCACTAATTTCTCTCGCGCTCGCTCACTTACACAGAGCTTAATCCCGCTAATATAGTTTTTGCCAGTTCTCTACTTAAAACGCTGGCACATCGCATTGCAATCACAGAATAACACGGGGGGTTCTCACTCCACAATTTCACACCACGCTTACCAGCGATGCACCAGAGAACATGGGCCTCCGTCAACAGCGGTTGGGATGTATCGTTGTTTTGCAAACACTGGACAAAACAGCATTTCAAATCCTCCCACTCCTTAGAGATTTAAATGAACAGATCCGACCCTCAAAGCATGTGAGAGGATTTATAAGTGCAGTGCAGGGAAGCCCGGATACCAACAGTGGCTGGTACCAGGCTAAAACAGGACATCAGTAGTGGGAAAACTCCCCTTCAGGCCGGCTAACATCTGATGCAAAAGGCCAGTCTTGGCATGTCAATGACAAACCCCATTTTTTCTCTTTCGCACAAAAAGCAGGATGTAAGATCTCTCTAATGAGCGGGAAACCGATAACTCAATACTATCCTAAGCGCACACAGCATTGTTCAATACAGGAAGTGGTTCAGCCCAATACTCGCTATTGACAAACGGTGGTCTGAAAATGCCACGGTAATCCAAAGGTGGAGTCGGAACAAGGCTGTTGCACTTTGGCTGGAGCGCTGGGTGGCTGTGCTGTAGTTAAGTCTCGGCGATGGTGGCGATGCTAGATGTAATGCTGTCAGTCCCTCTCACCAGTTCTCTCTTTTCCACCTCGAACCAGCGGGAGATTCCCGGTAAACTCTGGACCAGGGTCAGCGTGGTCCTCTCCACCCATAGGCTCTGCATTAATTAATATACACACACAGATGTTAGAGCCTCCAGTAATGAGAGAGAGAGAGAGAGAGAGAGAGAGAGAGAGAGAGAGAGACAGAGAGAGACAGAGAGAGAGAGAGAGTGCATGTGTGTGTGTGCAAGATACATGCAGAAATAACACCTATGTGCCCAGAGCCACGCACACACACACACACACACACACACACACACACACACACACACACACACACACACACACACACACACACACACACACACACACACATAATTACTGGCAGCTGGGTAAATACCATGTGGGCATAGCTCCACAGAGATGCCAACGCTCAAGTATGTGCATACATCAAGTACCGTATCTTATATTATCATTCATGTTCCGCCACTTATCCTGTCAACCTTCATGCTTGTCAACACGCCCACATCCCACAAGGTCAAGAGCGAGAGAATGTACTCTGATGACATTTAAAGCATGGAAAAAGTGGGATTCACTACACGCAGTTTCAGTAATAGAGATTTTATTCACACTTAAAACTGAAACCTTCGTGGAATGTTTGATCCACACACCAACAAAATTAAATAAATCCCCCCCCTTTTTCTCCCCAATTGTACCTGGCTAATCACTCCGAGCCGTCCCGGTTGCTGCTCCACCCCCTCTGCCGATCCGGGGAGAGCTGCAGACTACCACATGCCTCCTCCGACACACGTGGAGTCGCCAGCCACTTCTTTTCACCTGACAGTGAGGAGTTTCATCAGGGGGAAGAAGCGCGTGGGAAGACCACGCTATTCTCCCCAGTCCCCCTCCCCTCCAAACAGGCGCTCCAACCGACCAGAGGAGGCACTAGTGCAGCGACCAGGACACATACCCACATCCAGCTTCCCACCCGCAGACACGGCCAATTGTGTCTGTAGGGGCGCCCGAGCAAGCCAGAGGTAACACAGGGATTCAAACCGGCGATCCCCATGTTGGTAGGCAACGGAATAGACCTCGAAGCCACCTGGATGTCCCTAACTAATAAAGGAGGGGTTACAATCTAATTTGTTTACTGATGCATTTATGTGTGGATGTGTGTGTGTGTTTTATGTACTTAACCACACACCTTGCTTGCTATACTTGCTGGTTTCCCATTTGGTTGGTTCAGCGGGGAACCAGGATATCAGGTTGGGTTATTCACCAATGCAGAATGCTTCATCTCGATCCAATCACCCCGTATCTCAACTTTAAAACACTCAGCGATACAACTTTTGTTCAGAATTTGAAACATACCACTGCCATTTAAAACCGTCATAAACTGTGACAATGGTGGGGTTTCTCTAACTACCGTTCAAAAATCCAACCATGCTTTCCATCTTCATCTGGAGCTCCGGATACGATCAGGCCGGAAAAAAAACAAAACTGAATATCACATGAGAAAAATGAGCTGTGCCTTAGGAGCAGCGAGAAGAAAGAAAATGTGGCAAAAAAGGGAATACTTAACCTTTGTGTAAATTATTTGTGGGCAGCAGTTCCCCTGTTGAGCGCGAGGGTTCTCCAGTTAGACGTAATTTATCCTGCTAAACCACTCTGTGATAAGATGAACACGCCACATCCTGAGTGATGTATACGCTCGTCACCATGCAAATGATTACTATACACATTATCCCCCCCTGCAGGCCACTGCTGTCTTACAAGAATGGGGATGTGACACTGTATGATCCAATTTGGCCACATGGCCTTGGTGGGCAAAAGACAAACATAGTGAGAGTGTGTTAATGTATGGCTGTGCATATACTGCATTCAGTGTGTGTGTGTTTGTGCCTGTGTGTCTTTTGAGCGTGTTTGTGCGAGTGTACATTCACAGTAGGGACCAAGTGTGTGGTGTATTTTCTGGTTTATGTGTGACATGAATGTTTATGACCATAACAGCATTGCCTGTGCAGAGTACATGTGTATATTTTTGTGTGCATGTCTGGTTGCATTTAAGTGTGTGTGTGTGTGTGCGTGTCTGTTTGTTGTGTGTGTGTGCATGTGTGTGCATGTCTGTGTGTGTCTGTTTGTATATGTGTGTGTGCATGCATGTCTGCACATATATGTGTGTGTGTGCATGTCTGTCTGCATATACATGTGAATGTGTGTGTGTGTGTGTGCATGTCTGTTTGCATATGTGTGTGTGTGTGTGTGTCATGTCTGCATATATGTGTTTGTCTGTTTGTATATGTGTGTGTGTGTGTGTGCATGCATGTCTGCATATGTGTGTGTGTGTGTGTGTGTGTGCGTGTCTGCATATAACATGTGAATGTGTGTGTGCATGTCTGATTGCATATGCGTGTATGTGTGCATGTCTGTTTGTTGTGTGTGTGTGCATGTGTGTGCATGTCTGTGTGTGTCTGTTTGTATATGTGTGTGTGCATGCATGTCTGCACATATGTGTGTGTGTGTGCATGTCTGTCTGCATATACATGTGAATGTGTGTGTGTGTGCATGTCTGTTTGCATATGTGTGTGTGTGTGTGTGTGTGTGTGTGTGTGTGTGTGTGTGTGTGTGTGTGCATGTCTGCATATATGTGTTTGTCTGTTTGCATGTCTATTTGTATATGTGTGTGTGTGTGTGTGTGCATGCATGTCTGCATATGTGTGTGTGTGTGTGTGTGTGTGAGAGTGTGTGTGTGTGTGTGTGTGTGTGTGTGTGTGTCTGCATTTGAATCTGGCTGTAAAGAGTACTCTGGCACTAGGCTGACTACAGTTTGCCTGGTTTGAGTTTAATTAGCAGCACAGTAGTCCTCATGAATAAAACATGCACTACACACACACACACACACACACACACGCGCGCGCTGACACCTGAGCACAGGTTCAAACTTCCGCTGCCTACACAGGGCCCTGGATCAATGAACAAGTAAGACAGGGAGAAAAGGAGGGAGAACGCCAGGAGGAGAAGGGAGAGAGGAAGTCAGCTGTGTCACACCAACGTGTTACAAATATGCGGTAGAAAAAAAGCCAAAGCTCAGAATCTTACAATTCTAAAAAATTTGAAATTCCACAAAATTTAAATGTATGCACTCCCGTGAGAATTTCGTTTCTGCAGTGGCTACACATGCAGTCATCGAGAATCCATCAATTTTTATGGGTTTTTTTTCTTCTTTTGGTTGTGCACAAACACGACATTCTTGGTGTGAAAATGAGCCTTTAGGGGGAGTAAGTGAATAAACATCACCAATCTCATTTCTGTATTCGTGTGGCGGTGCATGTTAGTTTTGTGAGTGCCTGTATTCACACATGTGGATATGCAAATTTGCTGTAATCTTTACCCTAACCAATTGGCATTTAACCCCCCCCCCTTTTTTTTCTCCAATTTGTACTGGCTAATTACTCCACTCTTCCGAGCCGTGCCGGTCGCTGCTCCACCCCTTCTGCCGATCCGGGGAGGGCTGTAGACTACCACATGCCTCCTCCGAAACATGTGGAGTCGCCAGCCGCTTCTTTTCACCTGACAGTGAGGAGTTTTGCCAGAGGAGGCGCTAGTGCAGCGACCAGGACTATACTCACATCCGGCTTCCCACCCGCAGACACGGCCAATTGTGTCTGTAGGGACACCCGACCAAGCTGGAGGTAACACGGGGATTCGAACCGGCGATCCCCGTGTTGGTAGGCAACAGAATAGACCGCTACGCTCCCCGGACGCCCAGCTTTAAACCTTTACAAAAAAACTATTCCATGTGCAGCCCCCGCCCCCATGCCTACCTTGAATTCGTTCTCCTTGTCCTTGGTCCCCTTGTGGAAAGGCCGGTCATATCTGAACCTCCAGATGTGGTTAAACTTGTAGAAGCTTTTGATGTTGTCCGGCACGCCGTCCCGCTGCAGCACGTCTTGACTCTCTGGGATGGGGGTGACGGCATAAATCTGCAGGTCTGGAGGCAAAAGACGTCAAGGAGGGCACGGCGGGAAAAGATAGGACCGAGCCGGACACGAAGGCGTACCAGCAGATATGTCAACGACCTCAAAAGAACATGGGAAACGGCATCGAAACAGGCACACATACACACAATGCGTACACAAAACATGGAGGCTTGCACGGGAGGTGAAACCTGGCGGGATGGCAGATTGGTGGGTTTTGTGTTTACGTGCATCGGGTATAGATTTGTGAACTTCTGGATTTAATTTAGCAAAATACTAAATGCACCGACATGCGAACACATGCACACACATATCAAGAGATTACACCCAACAAAGCCTGGACCCACACAGAGGGGTATTAAAAAGAGACAAGGTGATATTCCATAGCATATCTTTACTGCCACACTGCCCGGCATTACCCTGTCAGTATCTTTACAGCCCTGTGTATGCAGAGCTGCCGTTACACCCACACCTTCAAAACGGCAATAAAAAGCATGCAACACCCACCCACCCACACACACACACTGGCACTTACAGCACCCATATAAGTGTTATTAATGTGATGTCATGCAGACACACGTCCATATTTTTTTCGGGGTGGCTGCTGCACCCGCAGTAGCCTTTTAATACACGTCCACACACATACTTGTAAAGGTAAAACTCACATTCTCATTCTACCTGCACCCGCGTACCTTGCTCCGCACCCATTTCTGCACCCTGCCACCAATTACCCCGTCTTCCCCCCCTCTCTTCCCCTCCTAATCCCCGCGTCTTTCTCTAAATGGCTATTGAGAACAAGAAAACGACGGTCTCACAATCCATACAGAATCCACACATCCCTGAAATCCCCCCAAAAATCAAACCACTCAAAACATCACTTTCTCTCACTGTCCACTTCAATGTAACGTACGTCTCATCTTTCACAAAACCAGAACCTTCTCTACATACCACTTTCTTCTAACGTCACACTTCAGCCATGCACCTTCAGATGTCAGGCCCTCGAGCTGATGCTCGTATCCGGAGAAAGCGAGGATGAATGTCACAGGAAGTGAACGTGAACACTTGGCAGCTCAAATATTACGAGTGGTCAATGTAGTAAGTCCGATGCCAAAGTGCCCTGATGGAACAAAAGACATAACACATTTTTCTTCACTCCTGGTTACGCTCGCTAGAGCGAAAAGAGCTCTGTGGAAAAGGAAGCGCAACAAAAGTTGAAATGTAAATTTTCTCTTTACCAAAAGAAAAGAGAGAACAAAACCTAGAGTAAATTCCCTGTGAGGAGACGGGTAACACATGATGGGAGTGGGATGGGGATCGGCGTGTTCCCATGAGGCACTAAATCTTCATCATCATCATCAAAACCAGTGCAGAGTGATCCCCTATACCAGGGATAGGCAACATCTTCCAGAAAGGTCCAGTGTGGGTGCAGGTCTTTGTTCCAACCAAGGAGTTACACACCTGAGTCTACAAATCAAGGTCCTTAGCAAAGACTACTGGTTGACTAATAGAATCAGGTGTGTAACTGCGTGGTTGGAACAAAGACCTGCACCCACACTGGACCTTTCTGGACCATGTTGCCTATCCCTGCCCTATACGTATGCCAGTACAGGTTAGGACAGCCATGATGAACATACATTAATTAATATGCATGAGTGTGTGTGTGTGAGTGTGTGTGTGTGGTAGAGTAACAAGGATATGGATGCGCATGCTATCTGGGAGAGAGCCTATCGATTAACGATAATGATAACATAGCAGTGTGCAAATTTCGGTAGACCATCCCTGCCTTGGCCATCCAGCAGCTTGCTGTGGGAGGTGACTATGCGCACACACATGTATGTGTACACACACACGCTCTCTCTCGCGCTCGCACGCACACACACACACACACACACACACACACACACACACACACACTGCATATATACATATATAGATACAAGCAAGCAGAAAAAAAATGCATGCTAAATCAGTTATGCTATCTTTGCTTCCTCCAGCAGCTTGCTGTGGGAGGGGACTATATATACACTCACTCACTCACACACACACACACACACACACACACACACACACACACACACATGCCCCACCACCAAACCACTAAACCAACCCCTCTAACATGAGAAGGAAACATGTTATCTATGGTAGACCAAAGGCACATAAACACAGGCACAGAAGCAACTCAATACAATGCAACACAAAATGTATTGGCTATCGAACATGTGCATTCTTGCATGCACAACACACACGTGTTTCATGTCTCCCTGCCATCCTCTGTCTCAATCTGATTCACTCTTGGTTTCTCTTTCTCTCTCTCTCTCTTTCTCACTCTATGTGGGACAACAGCTGTCCCGTCAAATGGAGTGAGTAATTAAGATGGCTCCCGCATTGTACAGACACCGCTGAATACCTATCAGTACCCTCCATGGGTAGGCCTATACAGTATATCTCACTAACGGACGGTGACTGGGTGTTTGTGTAACAGGTTTTGCTTTTTCTTTTTTGTTGGGTGTGAGAGAGGACATGGAGAGGCATGCTGAGAAATGTTTCATTGCATCTGGCTAATTATACTGTATGGAGTGCGCCGTGTGTGTAGCCTACATATGAGTGAGTCGGTAATTGAGAAGGAGAGAGACAGCGAGAGAGAGAGATACATAGACAGACAGAGAAAGAGAGATTTGGAGGCAGGTGTATTAAGTAATCATTTCCACCTGTTCCCACAACAGTGTGTGGTATACGGTGCAGAAAGCTGCATATTTATGAGTGTACATGTATGTGTGTGAACACGTGTAGACAAACGCATGCGCATTTGTGTGAAAATGTGTGTGTGCAGTGTGTGCTTATGGACGTGTATAAATATATATATGTGTGTGTGTGTGCACTGTACAAGCAATGTGTGTACACTTATGCACATGCATGTGTGTTAATGTGTACCTGCATGCCTTTGTGTGACTATCTGGTAATGACTCGTGTAGGGTGACTGGGTGTCCCGCTTTATGCAGGCGGGACTGCACAGCATTTTCATCCCTTGCCCTGCGTCCCACGTAAAACAATGTCCCGCATTCTGACTGGCTCTAGTTTTCAAGTCAAACCACTGCAGAACAGACGCTTTTCTAAAATCTGGCTTCTATCCCACAGCTGTGAAGAAAGCAGGCAAGGCTGTCATCACGGAGCTGTGTTTGAGGTCAATCAAACTGCGCACACATGGGTCAAGTGCAGGTTAACCTGTCACCGTCTTTGCTGCGTACGCAACGCTGAGCAGAGTGAACTGCAAGTCACCACAAAGTCACAAACAAAAGGAAATGCAGCTGCAACAAAGACTGGGAAAATACGTGACGCCGATGCAAGGTGATTCTTAAGACTTTGTTGCAAAATTTGCCAGTTATTTTTCAGTTTCACACGGGGTGGGGGGTTTCGATGTGAAGCAACACAGTACATGTTAGTCTCACAAGAAATGTGTAGCTCAAAAAGAGATGTGCCCATCTATGGACTCATTCCTACTGAAACCTAAAGCTGATTGCCAGATAGATAAACAACTAGCATTTACCAGCACTCCCAATCATACAGGTCAGCAGACTGTGGTATAAAGGTTAGCAACGGTCATTTTTCCAGACCCAGAGATTGCAAAAAAACCAAACCTTGTGGTCATAAAAAAGCAGCGTCCATAGTTACAGATGTGCATCTAGTATACTTGGAAGAACAGAAGCCATAACTTGAATCCAATGGCAGCAACTTGTCTACTCTTTTTTTTATTTTACAGTTTAGTCAGATTCCATGCTGATGAGTAGCAGCACTGTACTTTTTAACAGTTATCGGGATAGAAAAGGGGACTACATGAATGCAAGCAGACTTATCACGAGACCACAAGAACTGTGAAACTTTAGCTTGTTTTTATGCTCACTGTCTTTACTGAGGAAAGTTGCATATTAACTCCTTCGCATGTTAAGGGTCTAACCTGTAACCTGCCTAGTATATTGAGTGCAACTGAATCAACCGGAGGGCAAAGCATAGAGATGTTTGGAGCTAAGAGGCAGGATAGAAACGTTTGTTTTTTAAGTTAGATAGACATTATATCACATTTTTAGACTACCTCTTAGCACTGGTAACGTGTCCCACACAAACATACTCCATCCCACATTTGGTTTGTCGGGCTCTGGTCCCCCTACTGCTGTGTGGCTTCTTCACCACAGAAACAGCTTGTGTTGCGAGCATGTGCATTGTCCTACAGCAAAGGATACACTGAGCCTCGGCCTGGTATATGGTCTGGTCGGGCTGGTTGACGTGCTGCATGGCGATAGCATGAGGGAACTCGTTGAGCATTCGTTGCTGGAAGGCCTCCAGCCTCTCGTAGTCGTGGCCCCGGCACACAAACTCCTTGTTCTGCAGAGGAAGAACAAAGGGAGTGGTGGGGTTAGCGTGACACCTAGTGGTCTTACACTGCAGCCCGGTTTACAAAAAAGAAAATCACAAATGGGGAGAATTGCATCATTAAATGACCGAATAGGAGTTGCTAAATGTCACCTCACTTTCTATTTTTCCTACATAAGAAAATTGGCAAAAAAAAAATCCTGTATTTATTTTTTTCTTCATAGAGCATTGGCAAATAACTGGATTGAGAAAAGGGCCTTGGCATTTCTTACCCTCAGAAAGAAAGGGAACTTCTTTCCGTAGAAGCCCACCCTGAAGAATTCCGGCTCTAATCTTTGTTGGTCCATGATCTTGTCATAGAGAGAGGCCTCCATCATCTAGTTATGGAAAAAAGACAGCATGTTTGTAATGGGCAAGGACTACAAGTAATGGAATCGCTTTGGCAAAGGTCATCATTTATAGATTCATATTTAGAAGAATAAATTACTGCATTTTCTTTTCTGGCATTTCTCTGTGACCAAGCCCTCATCCTTACAACTCACCCTCATCTTGCTCAGATTTCTGTAGTCGTAGTAAGACTCGTACTGGTCAGCCAGCTCCCTGCAAAGAATGATACCATTCTCCCAACACTGGCGACACACACACACACACACACACACACACACACACACACACACACACACACACGCATGCACGCACACATTTTATGATTCATTCATACTTTCATTCATCACAATGGAGCTTAAAACCTAGCCCATCAAAATGTGCGGACGTCATTATTTTGGACGGCCGTGTTTCTGATAGGCCGCCGTGGTTCTGTAGTACCGCTGATCATCCACTGGATTGCAGTAGTGAGCTGACAAGATCAGGAAATGAAGCCATGCAGGTGCATGCGGCTCTGAGCCATCGTGCTAATTAAATGAGAAGCTTCCCTTTCCTGCTGCTTTTTACTCCCAGGGCAGCAAAGCCGGCAGATGGCACCAGTCATGAACTTGTAGGGAAATTGGACTATGAGTAATGAGGAGAGCCATTTTAATGATTCCACAGAGCTATGTGAGCCGATCAGGGGTGCTGAACAGTCTTTTTTTCCCAGGGTTTTTGGAGGAAGTCTGCAGTGCAACTATTCCCTGAAAGTGCAGTGCATTGTGAGTGATAGCTACTATATAAAACTTTAAAATGGGGGGAGAGAGTGAGAGGGGAAGAAAGTGACAGAGACAGCGGTGAATAAATTATGAAGAAGGTACTTTCTAGAGAGGAAGTTGAAGAATGACAGAGCTAAGGAAATGGCTGGAGACAGAACAGGAGTTGGAAAGAAAGATGGGCTGAAAAGACAGACATTAAGATTTAAGCCAGATAGGTGGACAGATAAGGTAAAAGGCGAGAGAGGAACATTCATATCAGTCAGGATTATACACTGCAGATTAGCAATTCTCATGAATTATACATAAATCAATAATTCACAGTGATCTTGACATGCTTTGACTTGTGGTTGAATTAAATTGCATACTAGGCTACACAAACTCAATGCAAACATCATGGTGTAAACAGAGTCATAAGGCATGGTGTTTGTGTCTGTGTGTGTGTGTGTGTGTGTGTTTTCTCCAGCCTACCTTGCCCCTGTCAAAGTTCTGGATGATGGTGAGATGGAGGTACTCTTTCCTCTGCCACTCGCTCTGCATTGGGTAGTTGAGGAATTCTCGCAAAGGTCTCTCTGACCATTCCAGCAGCTCATCATATAGTAGTAGGGTGTAGGAGGCCTCTGCAAAAAAAAACAAAAAAAAACACACACACACACACACTTATTGGGAAGCAGACAACCTCTGTGGCATTTAAGGCAATGATGCAGTCGACTTTGTGTGCAACTCTTAATGGGCCGTGCCGTCAAGCACCAGCCTCCACATTTCCTGAGTCACATAAGGACATCGTACTGTACTGTCACAAAATGCACATATCTCTGAGGAGTTTACCCAGTGCACCAACATTTTTAACAGTTGTACCCTACACTTGTGAAATACACAACCTCTGAACACAAGAGACATGCAGTTAGGAAATGGCTATGATAAAGTGTAAAATTCAGGTAGTGATTAACCCCTTACGTTAATTAACCGCCACTGATACTGTGGCAATCACCGGTGTTGTGGTTGATGGTGATGTTGTCTATATGCTGAAAGCTGTTGTTGACGGGGTTATTGTTGGTATCTTTTTTTTTGATCCCCCCCCCTTTTTTTCTCCCCAATTGTACTTGGCCAATTACCCTGCTCTTCTGAGCTGTCCCGGTCGCTGCCCCACCCCCTCTGCCGATCCGGGGAGGGCTGCAGACTACCACGTCTCCTCTGATACATGTGGCATTGCCAGATGCTTCTTTTCACCTGACAATGAGGAGTTTTGCCAGGGGGACGTAGTGCGTGGGAGGATCACGCTATTCCCCTCAGTTCCCCCTCCTCCCCTAACAGGCATCCCGACTGACCAGGGGAGGCGCTAGTGCAGCGACCAAGACACATACCCACATCTGGCTTCCCACCCGCAGACATGGCCAATTATGTGTGTAGGGACGCCCGACCAAGCCGGATGTAACACGGGGATTCGAACCGGCGATCCCTGTGTTGGTAGGCAAAGGAACGGACCGCCACGCCACCCGGAAGGCCCTTGTTGGAATCTTTTAATCGTTATTGTTGCTATTGTATGCATGCATGCAACCAATTTGCATAATAATATCAATTTAGATGCAAACAGCTTTGATTTCTTCTAAATAATTTCCGCTTCACTTGTGCACACAAACGCAGTAAACTGTATGCTTGTTTCTCTATCCACGCACGCACGCACGCACGCACACACACACACACACAGACACACACACACACACACCCGACTTTCAGGCATACCTGTGTAGTTCTGTGCTTTCAAATGCAGATCGTAGAGCTTGTGTATGTAGCGGATGTACATTTCCTCTTTGTTCAACTCGGTCTTGTAGAAGTTCTTTGAATGTGAGGGCGGGGGTGATGATTGAGGATAAAAACAACACAAAAGAGAGGGGATGAGGGGAAGGAGTTAGTTTGGGGAAGCAGACAGCACGATGAGATGCAAATGAGGACTAAACTCGGACAGCGACAGAGACAGATTGCGTTTTGGGCAGAAGTACAACAAAATTTTTCAGCTGCTGATTAGCTGTGACTTTAGCTATGTCCGCCAACACGCGCCAGTGCTCCTGCAGATGGCGACCCTTACATCAAGATGTACCTACAGCTGGAGGCTGGAGAGCTGAGACCAACAGCTATTTCATCAAGCGTTTCTATATCTCTGTTTGGATTTTTGTTTCTCAGACAACTTGCAGCCTTTTAACACATCTGTTGTGCATCGTTTGTCAGCGTAACAGAGCCCAGACGCTAGTGGCAAGGGGGAGACGACTGCGACTTACCAGCAAACTGACAGTACAGCCAATTTTCTTGCCATCCACTTCTCCCAGTTTCATACAATCCCTGCGATCGACAGAAATGAGGCGTAACAGATGTATAACTCACAAGTTACACAAAGAGCCTTTACTCAGAGCTCTCACAGCATCTGAATACTCCTCTTGGGTGCAGAAACACCATTTTAAGTGATCTTTATGTGCATTTATAGATATATGTATGTGTGTGTCTGTGTGTGTGCTTATGTGCTCCCACCTGTAGTCTAGCAGTCTCTCCATTAGCCGAGTGACAGTAGCAATCAAAGAGATACCACTCTCCCGCCATGTCTCTCTCTCGATCTTTTTCAGCAGGCTATAGCAGAGAGAGAGAGAGAGAGAGAGAGAGAGAGAGAGAGAGAGAGAGAGAGAGAGAGAGAGAGAGAGAGAGAGAGAGAGAGAGAGAGAGAGAGAGAGAGAGAGAGAGAGATCACAAGAAATAGATTTAAAGTCAGAAAGGGACAGAGCGTTCGAGACGCATGGAATGAAAGCGAGGAAATGGAGTTCGGGAGGACAGGACCAGGCAAAAGTAAAAAGAAAGCAGAGCAGCAATGAAATGAAAAAAAGGCAAGAAAGAAATGGAAAAAAAGAAGAGGAAAGGAAAACAGAAATTCCATCACAGTCACTCCGATGATGCCTATCCTTGCCAGTGGGTGCTAGCTAGTAATACAGTGCCACACAGGGCAGCAAGTTAACAGCCTAGTCAATGCTATCTGTGCCAGAGAACCGGGCACTTTCACCGTTTCACCAGTCAACTTGAGTTTTACCACAGGTCTCCGATCTCCAAACAATGCCGGTGAAGCAGATAGATTAATTGGATTTTGGCATCTATGACCCCCCCCACCCCCAACCCCACCCGTTTCCCCCCTTCACACAGACAACATGGAGAGAGTGAAGAGGAGAGCGTCTTACCTAGGGTACGGACCAAACAGAGGAATTCTACTCCAGACGGGAAGCATAGGCGGAATAAATTAATATTAATACGATTAATACCAGCACACACTCACACAGGTTAGTTTAAGGGTTAGTGGAGTTAGTAGCAGGGATATAAATTAAGAAACTAAAAATAAAGGATATACCAACAAAGCTTGATAAAAGCTAAAAAAAAAAAGATTAAAAAAAACAGGCTAAAATCATAATAATTTAATCATAATTAAAGATTTTCAGTTTGGGAATGAGCATTAGACGGCTTCACTGCACCAGTTATAATTTGATAAGATGCAGTGAACATATTCCACAGTTCAGAAACACAAGTTAAACATGGAAATCTTGCAATGCAAGATTCAACCAGTGTGAAATATTCCACAACAATGGTAACAACGGTGGAACGGAGAATGATCGACTATGACAGACGATGGGACAATTACACAAATATCGATAAAGCCCTCATCTGGAACAAATCGCACTTTCATTAACGGATAGAGGAACATCGATTAAGCACATGAGCCTTAAAGTGTGCAATGAATCGATGCTAATGGAATAGAAATTTTATTTATTTTTTACAGGCTCTGTCCTTTTTTTTGTTGTCTTTGCCGTCAACAACAGTCCAATCACTATGTTTGGACAAGAAAAAATTGAATTATCACAGAACAACACAGAACAAACAGAAGAGGGAATGTACAGACACACACAAAGCATGCAGGGGGGGGTGCACAAACACTGGGAACACAGGGGCAACAAGGTGGACAAGAGACTCGCCGCGGGTGGCGTGTGGAAGATGGAGGTGACTAGAGGTCGGCTGTCTGAATGCGAAACACTTACCGCTTGTGACTAATTTATCAGTCTACACTTGCGTCTCATCTAACTACAGAGCTTAGCAGAGCGGCCCCAGGCTCCCCCATTAATAGCATCCATTACTGGTCAGTGCTGTAAAGTTGTGGTCATGACTGAACATCCAGCTCCCGGGATGTTAATGTTTGTGAGTGTATAACCCAAATCTCCCAGGTTAGTATTGTTTTTAGTCAATTTCTACCCCCCCTTTTTTTTCTCTCCCCAATTGTACTTGGCCAATTACCCCACTCTCCCGAGCCATCCCGGTCACTGCTCCACCCCCTGTGCCAATCCGGGGAGGGCTGCAGACTACCACATGCCTCCTCCCATACATGTGGAGTCGCCAGCCGCTTCTTTTCACCTGACAGTGAGGAGTTTCACCAGGGGGACATAGCACATGGGAGGATCATGCTATTCCCCCCAGTTCCCCCACCCCCCTGATCAGGTGCCACGACCGACCAGAGGAGGCACTAGTGCAGTGACCAGGACACATACAGACACGGCCAGACACGGCCAATTGTGTCTGTAGGGACGCCCAACCAAGCCAGAGGTAACACAGGGATTCGAACTGCCGATTCCTGTGTTGGTAGGCAATGGAACAGACCACTACGCTACCCGTCATTTTCTACTATTGTGGAAAAACAACAACAAACTTATAGATTGTAATAAACAGTAGTATCAAAAGTAGGATACCGAGGCACTTCTGCGTGCAGATAAAACTTCAGTTTTTCAAGGAAACTGCCTCGCAGCCCATGTACATGTTCATTGGGATGAAGGATTAACAAAATGTTTATTTCATCTGCATCTGTGAGTGAAAGTGCCTCAGTATATATCTATTTGGACAAATTAAAGCTTTATTTTATTCCATTCAGCCCTACTTGTGTCTTTCTCCTGGGTCCCTCATTAAACCTTTTCGTCTTTCGTTTTCTCAATTTGAGCCCCCTGTGTTTCAACAATAAACGATATGATGGGGAGTACCTGCTGGATAGCCCTAAACACACTACTCTTACCTGGCCCACTTCCATTTAAAATCTACACCCGGTCCCTAAACGGAGACTCGCCCCTGTTAAGTGGCACAAGGGATAACTGACTGTTTGCAAAATAATGACTGACACAGCAATCATCCAATCAGTGCTCGGCAGCCATCTCTGCTGCTTCACACATTTAAGCTCTGACGAAGAGCCATGGAGAGCAGCCTTGATGCAATGTACAGAAGATAAATGCCAGATTACTGAAAAGGAATAGGAAACGGAAATGGTGAAAACTGTGCTGCTGAGGAATTAAACAAGCTGTCAGTATCCTGAGGAATTGAAGGCAATTTTTTTTTTTTGCCATTCCTTTCTCCAAATGCAAATTGGACTTTCAGAAGTGCGTTCTACAGATTTAAAGAAACCATCAAACAGGCAGACTTGCCTCTGCTCAGAGGTAAGTCAGCTACATTTGGCATAACCCATAACTGTGCGGATGCGGCATTGAAATTTTAAATAACCCAGTCGTAGCAGCGCTCATCCTGACAGTTTGCTGAACACATCAGTAACTACGGGAGGCTCTTTGTGTTGTGTATATGACTCTTATTTGCTGTTCTCTATCTCGCTATTAAACCTCTCCTGCCCCTTATCGCCCTCTGCCCAGTCTCCTCTAAGTCCAATACCCGAATGTACACATTGAATGGTTTATGCAGAGTCATATGAAGATGACTACAGTCAGCACCAAAATATGCTATAGTCATTATGTCAGCTTGTCTTTACAGCCCCCCATAGAGTCTGACCCTCCTTCTGTCCTTCCCTCGTCCATTCTCCCTCTCCCTAATTTTGCTGCAGTCTTTTCCTCTCGGCTGCAGGAACTCACATGCTATTGAAGAGTTCTCTGTAGGTTTCGTCTCCTTTGCCTTCGGACATCAGGCTGTCCAGCTTGTCTATGAGCTTGGCCTCCACCTGACAAGGAAGATAAGCCAATAGTCAAAGACCTGCTGGTTATATACTGCAATAGGTTAGTAAGTTCTGACTATAAAACACAGAGCTCATTACTTTCTGTGACGTGAGGCATTAGTGATACCCTTGCGTGAATGCGGCACGGCTTGGGTTTGAAGTTTTTGGACCACTCTAATCGGCCTAATTTATTTGGTTCTACCATGTCAAGCCAAGGAAATTCTTAAGCACTCCAATTCGTTTTCTTTTGTACAGGTGCAAAAAGAAGCAACTTTTCAATAAGAGCCGAGCAGGTCGTTTATGTACCTGCTTAAAGTTTCCGCTGCGTCTCTGCTCCCAGTCCATCATGTCGTGGAAAATGGGGATCATGACATTCCTCAGGTCCGGCTGGGGCACCAGCGTCACCTCCAAAAATGGCCCAATCATGGCTGGGATGAAATTCAATTTGTGTTCCCCTGCAGGAGAAGATTCAGGAGTCAAAACAAAGTCTGAGTTCACCTCTGTTCAGCGGGTATCCTCGCTATGCTGACACTCCAACAAATGCCCCGGGTGCTCTATTGCACACAAGCAATTATTTTTTGTTTTTGTTTTTTTCCAAACTTGGTGATTGCTTGAAAAGTGGTTGTGTTATTTTATTTACAAGGCATCCTCCTACAGGAGGTTAAAATATTAATTTTACTGTTAACTGCCTTTTGACTATTATACTGGTGATTCGGTGAGCTCCTACATCTGCATATTTTTATCAACTATTGGATAATTGTGAATATCATATATCTGTTTGGTTTTTTATTAGTAAATTTACTGTAGAATCAGTAAAGATCAAAAATAATGTCAACGTCAAAGATTTGAAATCATATCAGACTAATGTAGAGTCACAGGGTTATGTGTGTGTGTATGAGTAAGGGATCTATGTGATGGCTGGTGCTGGCGGTGGCGCTGTTTTTGGGTGGGAACGCTCCGGGCTTTCGCGGGGTTTTACATTGACCTGGAAAGACACTTGGGTTCAGCATGTTGTGATCGGTGCACTTGGCTCTGTAGGGGATTTCACACCTGTCTGCTGACAGCTCATGAACAGGGGTGCAGGGCAGGTGTGGGGTGTGCCAGCCAGGAGAGGAGGAGAACTCACGGACACCATGACGGAGCAGTGTGGAAGAGACTTACTATGCATGGGGCACAAGAACAAAGGGAAGACGCCAGCCTAAAGCCTGGTCACAAATAAGGAGTGTAGAGCAGGGGTGCCCAACTCCAGGCCTCGAGGGCCACAGTGTCTGCGGGTATTTGTTCCAACCATGCACTACCCACCTGATTTAACTAATTAGCTCACCTCTTGGACCAAGGAGGGAAAGGAATTAGTTAAATTAGGTGGTGTATTGCATGGTTACAACAAATACCTGCAGACACTGCGGCCCTCAAGGCCTGGAGTTGGGCACCCCTGGTGTAGAGGCTGGGAGAATAGCTGACGAAAGAGCTCGGCGTACGCTGCACACTGCACCCGCAGGCTACTCCAAGAAAGAGGGACACGGGGCACCCCGGTGGCTCACCTGGTAGAGCGCGGTTCGAATCTGGCCCAGGTCCTTTGCTGCATGTCATCCCCCCCCCTGCCTTTCCTGTTTCTCTCTTGACTATCACTGTCAGATAAAGGCAGAAAATGCCAAAAAAATGTCCATCCATTATCCAAACTGCTTATCCTGCTCTCAGGGTCGCGGGGTTGCTGGAGCCTATCCCAGCAGTCATTGAGCGGCAGGTGGGGAGACACCCTGGACAGGCCGCCAGTCCATCACAGTCCATTCCAAAGTGTCATATTGACATAGTAAGTGTCTATTCTTGCAGCATAGTGTAAAGTGCTCATGAGAGAGACTGCCCGTGGGAAAAAAACTTCCTGCGTCTGGTGGTTTTGGTGCCCATTGCTCTGTAGCACTTGCCGGAGGGTAGGAGTTCAAATATACTAAGTCCTGGGTGTGGAGGTCTGTGCTGATTCTGCCCACCCATTTCCAGGCTCTAGAGGGGTAAAAGTCCTGCAGGGTGGGCAGGGGAGTGCCAATGATTTTATTCTGCTGTCCTAATCTAAAAAAAAAAAAAGAGGGACACACTTCGTGGGAAAGCGGAGGGGTGAATGTTCACTTCATCCATCCTTCAGTTAAGTCCCGCTTTCATGTTTCCTTTTCTGAACTGCTGAATGTGAGGAGGCGGTATGGGTCCATACAGTAGCTTCGAAGGCATCAGAGAAATTGATAGGAGCTAGATAGGGTAGAGCCCTTCCTTTGTGTTTATTGCCTTTAGTTTTTTGATTGATATTTTTTGGTTTTTTTGCATGGATATTTGGTTTGTTTTGGTTGCAGTGTATTTCGTTAACAGATTATTCTGGCTCACTCCTATGAGTTAACATATGCCACCTTACATACTATTAGTCTGTTGATTTGTTTTCACCCTCTGTGTTCGCCAGTTGGAGATGCCAAGAGGCGTTGGGGATTGGACACGACCCGCATGCTGCAGCCAAAGCGAAATCGGGACCGCTCTTAGCTGGACTGGATATTGGGCTCTTTCAATACTAGGACATTTTATTTCCTTTAGTGATATTTTATTTCTAAATCCGTTCTTAACTTGTGTTTGAGCTGACAATAAATTAAATTGTGTTCAACCTCAATTTCTGTCTGCATGCTCTTTTGGGTCATCACGTCGCCCCCGTGACAAGTTAGTGCATAAAAAAACAGTGCATTTCTTCATTCATTCATCCATCCATTAGAACTGCTATGGCTCAGTGTGTGTGGGTGGCGTGATGGTCTATTCCGTGCCTTCCAACATGGGGATCGCTGGTTCGAATCCCCATGTTACCTCCGGCTTGGTCAGGTGTCCCTACAGACACAATTGGCCGTGTTTGCGGGTGGGAAGCCGGATGTGGGTATGTGTTCTGGTCTCTGGTCGGTCGGGGTGCCTGTTCGGGGGGGGGACTGGGGGGAATAGAATGGTCCTCCTACACAGTACGTCCCCCTGGCGAAACTCTTCAGTCAGGTGAAAAAAAGCGGCTGGTGACTCCACATGTATTGGAGGAGGCATGTGGTAGTCTGCAGCCCTGCCCAGATCAGCAGAGGGGGTGGAGCAGCGACCGGGATGGCTCGGAAGAGTGGGGGGAAAAGCCACAAAAAAAAAGAACTGCTATGGCTCCAACCTCTTTAGAGCTACACTATATAAAGTGTACCATGTACACCTGGAGGAAAACCCATTTCATTTAAATGTGCTCTTTGTTTTGGTGACCAGTGAAGGAACATGTACTTGTATCTGCTGTGCAGTAGGCAATTTGAAAGAAACGAAATCCAAAGAGTTTTAAAAATTCTTCAGCCCCACTTTCTGTGAAGTTCCCACACCATTAAACAGTATTCTGAGGAATCGCACATGTTTTGGATGCCTTCTGCAAACGCTGTGGGTACCACTCGCATCTTTACAATATGCAGAACGCTTCTTCATGGTCTGCAAATGACCTACCACAGATACCTACATCCGTTAGATTTTATGACGAATGTTCATGGAAAAAAAACATTAAAAATTCAATCAAACTTCAAAAATCTATCTTTTTCTGTCTAAGTCTATTGTGCAGTTTGCAACTAGGCCCTTCAAATTCTATCTACATCAAGACAGCATGCGTTCCTGACAAATATAAATGAGGCCGCTGTCAAAATCAAATCAGCTGGTCTGGTCCACAGCAGTGGTGATCAAGGTGTTTATTCTTACCTAAATTCTGCCACATGCTGAATATCTCACAGCCCATCATCACCCTCATGTCTCCATACCTGCAGGACAAGGTGACATAGTTAGAGATGTGGACTTATGGGTAGGTGAGAAAATAGTGAGAGAGGGGCTGTAAAGTAGTGCTTCGCCCTGTATGTATCGGGCTCTTTGCAATAAATATTGTATGCCTTACAGTGTGTGTGTGTGTGTGTGTGTGTGTGTGTGTGTGTGTGTGTGTGTGTGTGTGTGTGTGTGTGTGTGTGTGTGTGTGTATTGGTATATGTGTGTTAGTGTGCATCTGTGTCAGGGGTTTGAGAGATAATTACGAGAGAGAGTGAAAGACAGATAAGGATGAGGATGCATGTTAAATCATAGTGCCTGGCTTGTTGAAGGCTACTGTGTGTGTGTGTGTGTGTGTCTGTGTCTGTGTGTGTGTGTGTGTCCAATGGCATTTGAGAGTGTATAGGTATTTGTAGATCTTCATAAAAAATTGACACTTACTTCTCAAGTATTTTCTTCCTCTTGGAGGGAGAGAAGGACTCGAGTTGAAGACAAGGCTGGTTGATGAATATCACAGAGAGATAGAAGTACGAGTCCCACACCTGGAAACAAGAGATAAAAAACCCATTTTCAACACCTGTCTACAACAGTACAGCCTTCTAGGAATTCATGAGAAAAGTTGATCTGCCTTAGATATGCATGCATTTTAAGCTATTTTGCTGCATCCTACAGGTTTAGCTGGGAACTTGGTTCATGTAGATATTTTCGGTGTACTGTGCTATTACACATTTGTCAGCTAAAAATTAACTGATGGATCCTGACAAGCAATGAATTGGAAAAGTGGGTCCACTCATTGGTGTAGAAACGTTGGTTTTGTTTTCCCTCGCTAAAGAACAAAATGCAGTATTTTGTATTGGCACAAGAAAAGCTAGCTGTATTTCTATGAAATTTCTCGTATGTGCGTGTGACTTTTTTGTGGGCTGCGTGTCAGTGACTTTGGTCCTTCAGAAGTATGAGAGAATCGGGTTGCGGTACTGGGAAACGAAACAAACAAAAAGTATGAGTGAATCGGGTTGTGCGAGCGAGCGAGCGAACGAACCAACAACTCTTGTCTCTGTGTATTTAATCACGTCTTGTCTGTTCAATGGCTGTCACATGTTCATGTCACATTTACCCTAGAACATTCTGCGCATGAACCTTAACCCTCTACAATAAACAGATATACCAACACTGCCACCTACTGGCCCGCGGGGCACATATCATTACATCCTCCTTCCTCTGAAGTTAATACAAAAAAATAAGAAGAATACAAGGTAATTATAAAGTATAGAGACTGTTAAGCTATAACTAAACTTAGTCATCTAAACAGTACGCCAGATTTTTAACACTTACCTTTTCAGGTAAAATAACACACACACACACACACACACACACACACACCCACGTGTATGCAGCGTGTTTTGGTAAAGCTGTCCTTACTTTGTAGTCAAACTTGTCATTGAGGAAGTTTTTCCTCAAGGCATCAGAGAGATAAAGAACAGTCGTGATGATGACACTGAAAGAGAGAAAGAAAGAGAGTTGATGTTTTAAAGTGTTGTCGTGTTACCTTGTAGGGAAAACGACCATATCCCACATTTTATACACTGTACCCTGCTTAGGTTAGCTTATTCTTTTAGACATTAAAGAACATAAGTGAATGACGAATAAACACAACACTAAAACTGAAAAAAAGAAAGAAAATACATGAAAGAAGAAGTAAACCCAAATATGAATATTTGAAACCCCAAAGGCCTTTAAAATAATTTTACCTGCAAAAAAAAAACATATTTTAAGTCAATTCAATATAAGGCTGTCAGCTTCGCCACAGGACCAAGGACCTCAATCAGGTCCTCTTTTGAGTGTCCAATAATTCAGCACTGTTCCAGCACACACAATGAAAAAAAAACTGCCATTGTCGCACAATAGTTTGGAGTGTGTGTGCGCAAAATCCTTACTTGTTGGTCACCAACCGCATGACGGTCCAGTCCTTCGGGAACATCTCTGGTCGGATCAGGATCCTGAACACGGTGAAAATCTGCAGGAGGAAGTCCTTGAACACACACAGAACAGAGACACATATGACCGTGGAGACCTTGGCAGAGAGCTGCCATTTATGGGAGTCCATCTGCTGATTAAAACTATCAACAAGTCCCTTATGTGGCCACGGAGCCGATGTGAGCGTTTAATTTTTTCCAAACCCTAAATTCATAAACTGAACAGTGTTGCTGTGACCTGAAACGACTGGTAAGATTTAGTGGTGTTGTGGCGTTGGAGGTGTGGCTCGAAGAAAGCATCTATATTTAGCTCATATCATGCCAGTAAGTCTTCCCTATATGATGTTGCAATTCAGCTATCATTTAATCGACCTCTAAATCTGATTGTCACATAGGCGATTCTGGATCCAGCTACATTTCATCCATCCATCCATCCATTATCCGAACCGCTTATCCTGCTCTCAGGGTCGTGGGGATGCTGGACCCTATCCCAGCAGTCATTGGGTGGCAGGCGTAGAGACACCCTGGGCAGGCCGCCAGACCATCACACAGGGCTGACATACACACACTCACCCACACACGTTCATATCTAGGGATAATTTAGTACGGCCGATTCACCTGACCTACATGTCTTTGGATTGTGGGAGGAAACTGGAGCCCCCGGAGGAAACCCACGCAGAAACAGGGAGAACATGGAAACACCACACAGAGGACAATCCCCAAGGTTGGACTACCCCGGGGCTCGAACCCAGGACCTTCTTGCTGTGAGGAGACCGCGCTAACTGCTGCGCCACCGTGCCGCCCCGGTTGTTAGCAAAATTATTCTTAAAAATTCACTAACATGGCCAAACATGAGATAGCCTTGTTATGTATCATTTCTACTTATGTTAAGTGTATTTTAAAGGAAGAATGACTGGCAAACAGGTTCCAAAAACCCTATTCATTTTCACCATAGGTGAAAATATATGGATCTGGATGAAACTCGCAGGCAGAATACAAATAAAATGTCCCGTGGCTCTTTTATTTTTCATTCACTGTTTTTTCACTCTCACTGGGCTGAAACCAAAAGCTAATTTTACTGTTCTTGGGATGTGGTCTCTATTTTTAAACCCCCTTGTTCTTGAACAAGTGGCTTTATCAATGGAGGGTTACTCCAAACCATCCCGTGTAGTTGCAAGGCCTGCCCAAGCTGAACAGCGAGCTAATGGAGATAAAGTCTGGGTGACGGCACTGTAATGTTGCTAACCGAGGGCCCATCCAACGGCCGCATATTCCCCGAGGCAAACCAAACGACTCCCTCGGCCTCTGCAAATCATCCCACGTGAGCGAGAAGGTGTTCGCGGTCAATGTGTCCGGTGAAATAATGGTGAGGAAGGGGAAGAAAAAAAATCTGAATCCTCACTATTCTGTCAACTGCATTTATGTACATGCCTGTGTCACATCTCAGGCTGTCAAAATCACACAAACACACACATGCAGGCACACACACGCACTCAGACATGCACAAAAAAAAAACTGGTAGAGGAAGAAAGGCAAATGGTAGGCATAGACAGAGAGAGGGAAGGAGTTGGGTGTGTTGTCCTACCTTCAGATCATCTTTGCTTGTGAAGGCTTGCAGGAGCTGCTGATAGTGTCTGTCACTCATCTGTCGCAGCAGGGCCAGCAAGCAGGCAACAAACTCCCCCTGGCAGAATGACAAATAGACAGAATGGGGAGGGTGTATGTGTTAGAGAAGGAGAGAGAGAGAGAGAGAGAGAGAGAGAGAGAGAGAGAGAGAGAGAGAGAGAGAGAGAGAGAGAGAGAGAGAGAGAGAGAGAGAGAGAGATACCTTCACCGGCATTGTCATGACAACTATCATCATCACCAGAACTGATATCATGATTATCATCCACATCTTTATGTTGTCAACAAGGGTTTGCTATGCTCATGTAAACTGTGCAGGTTGTCCACAGTTAGACACCCCACAATTACTGTAAATTGTTTGATTCACCGGAAACAATCTCAATAAACTGGAAACGTTGATCATCATTTTATCCTTACAAGATACAGACGGGTGACAAATGGAAGAAAAACCCAATATAAAAGTATCTTAGTAAGGTGTTGGTCCACCACAAGCCTCCAGAACAGCTTCAGTCCTCCTTGTCATAGATTCTACAAGTGTCTGAACTCTACTGGAGGGATGGACACCATTCTTCCAAGAGATATTCCCTCATTTGGTGTTTTGATGATGATGATGGAGAGCGCTGTCTAACAGGTCAGTCCAAAATCTCCCATAGGTGTCCAATTGGGTTGAGATATGGTGACTGTGAAGGCCATAGCATATGATTTGCATAATTTTCATCCTCATCAACTATTCAGTGACCCCTCGTGCCCTGTGGATGGGGGGCAAGAGACCACTCCCATCAGGATAGAAATGTCTCATCATAGGATAAAGGTGATCACTCAGAATAAATTTGTATTGATTTGCAGTGACCTTCCTTCTAAGGGGACAAGTGGCCCCAAACCGTGTCAGGAAATGCCCCCGACAACATAACAGAGTCCCCTGGACACCCTCACTGTAGGGGTCAAGCAAAACATGTTTTTCAGATCAAGCAGTGGTCAAACAGTTTTCTCAATGCATCACTGAGCAAAACCCGGCACGCTGATGAGCACACCCACTCTCTCTAAAAGCAGGGGAAGACCGACAATGGCTTGGTTTGATTATGGCTTTCTTCCAATACCACCGCCAGTGTCAAAGATTTTATTGTAATTATTATCACTGCAGGAAAACAATTTAATATCCATAATTACTACTGAGAATTTGGTAAAATCCCAAAACAATTTACAAATTAATGCACATGCACATAGGCACCCATGCACACACAAACACATGCACACACATCCACAGTGACAGACACATACAGTGACGTCCTGGAACTGCAGCCTCAGGGTGGGTCCAGCTGGTTGGGGTCGATTGGCGATCTCCAAGATGGTCCTCAGTAATACTCCCAGAAGGCTTTCCACTATCAGCTCCACCTCCTCTGCCACCGCAGGCTCCTACACGGATGAGAAAACGCACAAAAAATACATTACATGTCCCAGTAATACTTAACTATGCCGCGTCCTTATTCCAGTGTTTACGACCAGTTGCCTCTAATTGCATGTCATCAAACTCCATGACCACGCAGGCTTTAAATCCAACCCATTATCACGCTTGCCGGTTTAACACACTGGCCTATAAAACAGTACCTCTCTACCGTCATCAACCTTTTATGTTGCACAGCACAACCGTTTTGCAACCAAAGTCGTGACAACATGGCCTTCCCATTTACCTTTTTATTTCTATTAAATTGCTATCTACTTATACGGCACGGATGTGGCAGTGGAGCACAATCTGGTGCGACAGCTCTTTGATGGCTTTGAGCGACATTTATGTGCACGATGCAATGCAGCTATTACTGCAACTTCAACGGGCACAACGGTGCAGTATAGCCATTTACGTGGATCTATAAAGCGCCGGCTCCCCCTAATAATCGGGTTTACACGTGAGACGTAGTTGTTAGGAGTGTGTTTAAGCTTGGGGACAACATGAGCTGAACCATTAAGTACGAAAACACAATGCTCTCACTTGGAAGTTAAATCTGTAATGGTGGGAAACAGCAGCCTCTATGATATTTAATGGTGACTGCAAAACCATCTTTCGTTGTTTGGTTGATTTAATGGCATGTCACAACCCTTCCCCAACTCACACCAACGCGGAGTTTGGAATGATTAAAAGCTGCAGAAAAAGAGCTAAGAATGGGTCTGAGTACATGTGTGTGTACATGTTTGAACCCACAGGTATGTGTCTGTCACTTTATGCCCGTGTGTGTGTGTTTGTGTGTGGCTGTATAGCCCTAGTCTTTTCCCCTGACAAGACAGAAAGGTCTTGGACAGAGTGATAATGAGACAGAGCCTCAGACTGGCACACTTGCTGCTACTGCTGTCACTTTCCTTTAGATGTGGTGACAGTCTGTGAATGTGTGTGTGTGTGTGTGTGGTGTGTGTTTACTTGAACCCTACTGGGTTCTGTTAGCACTGGCTGCCCCCTGGCAGTAAACCGTGCAGGCCAAGCAATGAGAACTGGCAAACACAAACACAAACACACACACACACACACACACACACACACACACACACGCACACGCACACACACACACCTACCTCATGGTGAGTACCACTTTGACAATGTGACTTGCTTAAATTGATGGCTCTCATTACTGGACCATGGGCCTGCCAATGTCCCTGGTACCAAGAATAATTGGCTATATTGGTGGCACAAAAGAATTTGTTTTTCTACTCAACTGACCAGAAAATTGCACCAAACAAAAACATTTTTTCTTGCTTTGACTGTTGACCAAAATTTTTGATTAATAAAGTGAGATTTATTAAAGTTTGGTTGTACAATGTGACGTGAAAATTCGAAAGTGCTTACAGTAGAACATCATACACATGACATTTCGCAAATTCGTTGTTTAGTTATCAGGTCCGTGGTTTACTAGTTTGTACATTATTTTCTAATGAACCGGTGATTGTGTCGTAGATGATTTAGGTGTCTCAATATGGTGATGGATTGAGACCTACACAGTTGTTTTTTTCTCCAAACCATGGACTCTCATCTGAACCAAGACTTTTGAGACAGTCAGTAGACCAACAGTAAACAGCAATTTTTGTGTAGTTGTCCCTATAAGTTATTGCATATCTGTAGTCATGACTGTAAGATCATAAAATAATTGTGGGCTTTTGCAAAAGAAAAAAGATAATCGATAAATCTTGGATAACAAAATGGGTTTTAAGGCGATTGAGTGAAGCAAATGTCTTAAAATGAGGTTAATTTATTTACTTTTTTATTTTTCCCCCTATTTCTCCCCAATTGTACCTGGCCAATCACGCAACTCTCTGAGCCGTTCCGGTAACTACTCCACCCCCTCTGCTGATCCGGGGAGGGCTGCAGACTACCACATGCCTCCTCCGATACATGTGGAGTCACCAGCCAGTTCTTTTCACCTGACAGTGAGGAGTTTCGCCAGGGGAATGTAGCGCATGGGAGGATCACGCTATCCCCCCTGAACAGGCCTCCTGACTGACCAGAGGAGGCGCAAGTGCAGCGACGAGGACACATACCCACATCCGGCTTCCCACCTGCAGACACGGCCAATTGTGTCTGTAGAGATGCCTGACCAAGCCGGAGGTAATGCAGGGATTTGAACCGGTGATCCCTGTGTTGGTAGGCAAAGGAATAGACTGCTATGCTACCCGGGCACCCCAGAAATTAGGTAAACCTACCTGAAACATTAATTCTACTGAAACCAGCAAAATTATCTGCTGGTGCAGGGTAACATTTCATTATCCTAAAGTAAGCTTGATACTATAAGTCTGAAAACTTAATTAAATACTTTGCATCCATCAGCTGACATTTTGCATTAAAAAGTGTGTTCTGCAACAGTGCATCAGCTTTGCTTTTTTCTACATAACACTCAATAAAGACTATCCGTGACTACTATCGGCTCCATCACCTCCACAGTGCTCACCGTGGTGCCGTTCTCCTCCTTCTTGATGAGAGACAGCATGCTGGTGAGGATACGGGCACACATCACCAGGTCTCTCTGCTCCTGCATGTGGGCCTGAAGAAGACGCAGCACCACCGGCAGCAGGATGCACCTCGACTCTATCACACGCACACACACACACGGATACAAATACATACGTGCACACACCACACAGAGCAGTGAGTGTTTATAGAGGGCACAACGGCAGATAAGAAGGGAGGATAATTACTCAGAATTAATTACGTGCAAAAACATAGCATACGTGTGCACTTGTGTAAGTACGTGCTCAGTGTTTCTGAATTACGTTTCTCCATGTGGCGCTAATGCAATTTTCATCAGGGAGGTTTCCGTGCTGTATTTGACAATGTAAAACACTCCCACAGTAATTTGCCCGAGTGTATAATCATCATTAAGAACAATTAAGAGACGTGGAAGCCTATGCACTGTAGTAGGTGTAATGATAAAGTGGGGTGTATTCACAAATTGCTGAGCTGTAATTTTAGGAAGAGTGCAGGTGAGTCATTGCTCAATGTCGGTGTTCTGTGACGGGGAGTATGAGTCAGGGTGCTCTAATCTGCAGCGTTAAATGTTTGAGTTGGCTGCTGTCCTTTTAATAATTACTTTTTCCAAAGTGTGTTTACGCTCTGCACACATGCCAACATGCCATCATTTTTGTTTGTTTTTCATATGAGTTTCTGAGCAAGACTACATGCAAACGTTTGTCAGTCTGTGCGGCATGTGCGTCTGCTTGCACTGGGCCTCCTTCGGCGTTTGCATGCTATGATTATGTATAAGAGTCACATCTGCTTGCATCGCTGCTGGGTACCTGGGTTGGTGTACAGCTGGCTTTCCACCGTCTTGACGATGCATTGCAGTTTGACAGCCTCCAGGGGGCATTCAGCATGAGCTGTGGCAGACAGGCTGCCCAGGGTCTCCCGGACGAACCCTGCCACCTCCCGCACTGTGAAGATCTTCAAAAGCTCTCCGTAAATCGCAGGAAACGTCCGCAGGAACACCGCCTGGACAGAACAGGGCAATTTTTAACAATGCTCGTTTTAGAATTTGCAGTGTGCACCGACAACTCTCTCTTATGTAGTCAAAGTTAACATGTATGGTGTTAAATGCATAAGAAGCATCCTTTACTGTCATTGTCAGTAAATTTGCTCAGCTGAATGTCATTTGCTTTCCAGATCCCTAGATGGGATGGGTGTAATGAGTTAAAGTGTGGAATTCTTCTCAGCAAAATTAAGATAGGCAAGTTTCATATTTTAAATGACCTTGTAGGCACACACAGTATAAACAAACACTCTGCTTGCTCCTTGGTTGACACTTAATGAAATACATGTTCCTGCACCTTTCTACTCTTGATTTTATAACTTTGCCAGGATTCCCTTAAGCTGGTGTCTCTCTGTGGAGCCCAGTAACCACTGGTCTGTCTGGTCTCTACAAAGAGACACTTTACAACATAGCTGACACTGCAATCAGATAACCTTATCGGACCTCAACCTGGTTCGCCAGTGTCAAAGGTAACTCGGTCCTGAGGTGGGTTTGTGTCATCATTGTGCAGATTAACAGAGATTACCATTGGCCTGACCTGCGTGTTGTGCCAGATGTCATTCTGCTGAGAATACAGACTGGTCTAGATGAGACATTAGCCGATGGACAAAGGTGTGTCTTTCTTTCTTTCAGACAGGACTGAGATGACTGAATGGAACGATTAATGTTAAACTCGTAACCTTTTTCTCATGGCCTCAAATTGCCTGGGTGCAGACGTTTGAATCTGTCCACTATACCGAGTTGACTGATTCTGGTCTGACATCATGACATGAAACAGAGGTTTCTCAGTTGAAAGAGCGATTATCCAATGAGCGCCGCAGGGGGGCTAACAATAACCCAATCAGCGCCATGGGCGGGACTCACGCTGTTGTCAAGCGTTAGATGGCATGTCTTCTAGATATCACCTGACATCGTAGTTTGTTTTTACTTGGCTCCGCTCCACTCTTAAAACCGTGGCAAAACCAGTATGTTGGCATGGCTACGCATCAGTGTCGACTTAGAAAGACATTAGATGGGGCGTCTGGATAGTGTAGTAATCTATTTCGTTGCCTACCAACATAGGGATCACTGGTTTGAATCCCTGTGTTACCTCCGGCTTGGTCGGGCATCCCTACAGACACAGTTGGCTGTGTCTGTGGATGGGAAGCCCGATGTTGATATGTTTCCTAGTTGCTGCACTAGCGCCTCCTCTGGTCAGTCGGGGTGCCTGTTCGGGGGGAGGGGGAACTGGGGGGGAATAACATTATCCTCCCACGCGTTATGTCCCCATGGTGAAACTCCTCGCTGTCAGGGGAAAAAAAGCAGCTGGCAACTCCACATGTATCGGAGGAGGCATGTGGTAGTCTGCAGCCCTCCCCAGATCAGCAGAGGGGGTGGAGCAGCGACTGGGACAGCTCGGAAGAGTGGGGTAATTGGCCAGATACAATTTGGGAAAAAAAAAAAAGGGGGGGGGGTCCCAAAAAAAACCGTTAGATTCAGGTGGATACGTTGGTCTGTCGTGATTGGTTAGGGAAAATCGAATCCCGGTCCCCACGGAATCGGTTAGAGGAGGCAACGTCAGACTGAAGAAGCAAAAGGAGAATATCACAGTGACGGAGGAATGAAACAGTATGATTGAGGGATTAACAAAAAAAAAAATCCAATCCAACAAAGACACACACACACACACACACACACACAGGTCTTTACAGGTTTTGCTGAGCACATTAAGCGCAATAAAAGAAAACATGACTATCTAGTGAACTGGGGAAAAGTGATGGTAGCATCAGGCTAAAGGGAATGAATATTAGCATAACAGCGGGAGGCAGATAAGAAGCAAACACATGCTTGCCTAGGAATACAAGCACACACATCGCTACAAGTACACACACACCAGCAGGGGAAGGTAGAGAGACAGAGAGAGCTGTTTCTGCTGTGTAATTGGGATTATCGTGGGTGTCTTTTTGCTGGTTTGTTCTGGTCTTGTCGGAAATCAATGAAGGCGGCTGCTCCGCTGTGTAGAGACCTCCCACAAGGAAAAGCCTGCCACAGAAATTCCACTCCAACTCCAGACCCGCTAGCAGTATGAAATTCAATTACTGGCGATTTCTCACCAATCACAACCAAATTAACAAGGTCCCCTTTGGAAAGACAACATCGTGTGCTGCACATGTTCAGACGCTTTGCCCACAGACATGAATGCAGGCACACACACTCATAAACAAGCAAGCACGCGCGCACACACACACACACACACACAAACACACACCTGTGTCTGTGTGACGGGGCTGGATCCCTTGTTCTCCTGGGAGAGGAAGAAGCGTATGGACATGAAGAGCTCGTGGATACAGACACGAAATTCGTCCTCATTCTGGCCACCTGTGGCCAGTGAGAAGAGGCGACGGGACTGGATGATGTACTTGAAGATGTATTCGCTGGCCTGGAGAAAGAAGAGCACATACATCATTGATGGCTTAAATGCCACGAAGCAAAGCTCCTCTAACAAAAGGCCATTAAACAAGAGTACAGTTTTAAATCAAGAGCTTTAATCAAAACTCACTTTTCTGATTCAGAGCAGGAGCTTTCATCAAAATAGACTCATTATAAACCAATTCAAGTGTGCCTTCATTTTCCTTTCTCTTGTCAAGAGTGGACTGAAATCACAAGTGAGGTAATGATCAACTGATACCAGAGAAGTTAATGATATGGATGAAAGCTTCACCACAGGCAGCCATTTTGAGCGTTGTGAATAATGGACTAGTTATGAAAAATCCAACAAAGGACACTCTGTGCATCACTCACATGAAGCGACACAGCGTGGGCGTAATGCTAATTCATCACTTACCACATGACAAAGTTATATATACTGTACAACACATTATGAGGCATGCACTGGGTGAATGATAAATGGGAAGGCACACTACAGCAGCTACACTGCACCTCTCTGATATCTGCATGAGTCATTAGAATAACGTGATGTGGAAATTCCCAACACCAGAGGCACAGCATTTCTACTTATTAAAATTTGATGCAGTGTAATAAATAGAGGATGGGAATAACGAGCGGTAGCAAGATACCAGCCTCACTGATGTCAAGGTGAATTACTAACACTGACAGTAAGGGGGAACAGTGTTTGTTTGTATGTCTGGGTTAATCTGCGTGAATGCTGAGAGGAGAGGCATGTTTGTGCATAAAACCCAAGCTGTATACAGCATGCATGTCAATGTGTATGCCTATTGTGCACGCCTCTGCATATGTACAAACCTGTGTGTGTGTGTGTATGTGTGTGTGCACCTGCATGAATGACTCCACCTAAATCTCAGATGTGTGCATCAGAATTTGCTTATGTTCTTGTGTATGAATTTAAACAAGAATATCTCTGTACCAGCCTGTGTACATACCACTTTATTGTGAGTGGTTTTTTTGTGTGTGTGTGTGTGTGTGTGTGTGTGTGTGTGTGTGTGTGTGTGTGTGTGTGTGTGTGTGTCTGTATGTGATAGTTTGGACTCCCTCACCTTTAGCACCTGCTGTATGTGATCCTGGTGCTCTGCGTCAACAATGCGGTCCACATACCATTTAAGTACTTTGATCAGATCCCTGAGGAAGACATAGAGGAAGAGAGAGACAGACAGACAGACACACAGACAGACAGAGTGAGAGAGACAGTGAGAGAGCGAGACAGAGAGAGAGAGAGAGAGAGAGAGAGAGAGAGAGAGAGAGAGAGAGAGCGAGAGAGAGAGAGAGAGAGAGAGAGAGAGAGAGAGGGAGGGAGGATAAACAACTAAGACATTGTGATATTGTTTCAGTTTCACAGTCATGTCTACATGTACTTAACAAGAGCAGCTAGCACCGACTGACATTTGAATTAATTGAAAAACATGGATAAGGAGAGATGACATTTTTAAAATGAAGGGTTCAGATAATGGATGGATGGATGGATGGGTTTCATTAAGAATTGATATCAATCCCTTTTAGAAAAAAATGCTAGTGTTTATTACAAGAGATTTCATTAATACAACCTTTTATATAATATAATATGTGACCATTTCGTAAGCAATTTCCAGGGATGACTAATGACTTCAAAATAATCCCCGGTGGATTTTTCATTTTTCGAGACGGCAGTGTTCGCTGATGGAACAGGGGCCACTTTCCTCGCTTGGCAGGGCTCACGAAGAAATTCTTCAAGGCCAGACAGATTCACTGACAGTCTGCAATATTTCTGCAATGTGTTTGGCCAATAGTTATGGAAACCCTGGCATGAAGGAGGGAGGGAGGGACAATGTTTTTCTTGTAGTACAGAAAGTTTTGATACACTCTTGCTAAAAGGAAGGAGATTGGACATTTTGCTCTCAACTCAGGATAGTGTGAATGTAGAAAAGGGCAAATTAGGACAGACACATGAGGAAAAGCACAGCAGCTGTGGTTTCCGTCCTTGATTCTGAGTTTTGTTGTGATATAAATACTTTCAAGGCTGGTAAACATAGAGAGTACTTAAAGTAAAAAGACACAGGGGGATGTAGTGCATGGGAGGATCATGCTATTCCGCCGTTTCCCCTCTCCCCCGAACAGGCGCCCCGACCGACCAGAGGAGGCGCTAGTGCAGTGACCAGGACACATACCCACATCCGGCTTCCCACCCGCAGACACGGCCAACTGTGTCCGCCGGGACGCCCAACCAAGCCAGAGGTAACACAGGGATTCGAACCAATCCCCGTGTTGGTAGGCAACGGAATAGACCGCTATGCTACCCAGATGCCCAGGTGATTTTCTTTTATGTGTGGTTAAATTTGTTTATGTTAAGGAAAAATCTGACAGTTTGATATCAAGTAGAGACCCACAGCAGGACAACCACTGACAACCCGTAGTCAGTACCCAAGCGTGTGTGTGCACCCATGCATGTGTGTGTATAAAAGAAGACAAGAAGATATCGAAGGAAAGGACAGTTTAAGATAGGAGAGGAAAAAATTGGTCTAAGGGCTTGTCGTTGTTTCACAGGCAGGGGGCGCCATAACCATCTGATTCAAACCCGAGAGAACTGAAGGAACACAGGTTACAGTTACCACTCAACCCTCCAAGCTGATCTACTGAGGATTATAGTCGATACACATGCACATTTTTAACTTGATAAGTATCAACTGCAATTCTTCTCATATTCACAGTTTGGGGGTTTCACACACAAGATTTAAGCACATGAGGGACACAAGCCAGGCTGACCCTCATACACACAAGTGCTCCAAGGGCCTTACAACAGATCAACATCACATGTTCATCACAGCGGAGACGTGATGCTCCAGTCATTGAGTGACACAACTCAGCTTTAACACTGAACTGATGTTTGAGCTCCGTCATTTCGACTGGTCAACTTCCTTTAACACTGACGGTCGACCTGGGTTGACACGTCAACCATTTCCTGGGTCACGACTGTGTGATGGTTTTCAGCGGAGGTGTTTAAGGGTGACCACAGTGCTGTCATACTATACAATATAACATATAACTGCTGACACATAATAATGACATGTAGGGGGCGTCTGGGTGGCCTGGCGGTCTATTCCATTGCCTACCAGCATGGGAATCGTCAGTTCAAATCCCCGTGTTGCCTCGGCTTGGTCGGGCATCCCTACAGACACAATTGGCCATGTCTGCGGGTGGAAAACCGGATGTGGGTATGTATCCTGGTCACAGCACTAGCACTTCCTCTGGTCAGTCGGGGCACCTGTTCGGGGGGGGGGGGGGGGACTGGGGGGAATAGCGTGATCTTCCCTAGCGCTACGTTCCCCTGGTGAAACTCCTCACTGTCAGGTGAAAAGCAGTGGCTGGCGACTCCACATGTATTGGAGGAGACATGTGGTAGTCTGCAGCCCTCCCTGGATCGGCAGAGGGGGTGGAGCAGCAACCGGGATGGCTCGGAAGAGTGGGGTAATTGGCCAGATACAATTGGGGAGAAAAAGATGGGGGAAAATCCCCCCCCCAAAAAAATAAAAAGAATAACGCAATTTCCCAGTAAGGCTGCTGCATCGTGTATTGGAACAGACTATTTCAGCTGTGATTTTTTTTTCTCATCTAAAAGTTACTTTATCTGATATAGTGAATGTTGAATCATCCCATACCTGTAGGACAAAGCTCCAGCAAAGTGGCTTTCGATGTAGGTGTCCATGACTGGTTTGAAATGCTGGAATTTACTGTCCTGGAGGAGATTGATGATATGGACCTGGTTGAAAAAAACAATAATAAAGGTTTCATTCAAAAAATACAGTGTATGTACGTACATTGCTAAACATCTAAATACTGAAGAGTCATCCTCCATAGGTTGGATGTTTTGCACTTAAACGGCTAAAGAAGGCTATTAACAAAATTAAGTGAAATGCTTTGTGTTTCAAAGTAACAAACAATTGTGTAAAGGTAGGCGTCACATTATACCAGCGGCACAAAGTAACCAAGTGAAAATACTTTATTACTGTACTCAAGTATTTTTTGAGTACTGACATTTTTGGCAAATTTCCCTTTCAGTTCACTATATTGTCTAAATTAATGTCTGCTTTTACTCCAGTACAATTTTCCTCATCACCTTTGTTTCTTTGTGACATAGTGTGTGTCTGTGATTGTGTAACACTGAACACTTTGTGCTTATAATGTATTAAAGAAAGCATGTGTTTGCCACTTGTGGCTATGTGTGAGTGTGTGAGAGTGTTAGCAATACTACTACTACTACTACCACCACCACCATTACTATTACTACTACCACCACTACAAATACCACTTCTACCACCACTACCACTACTATTACTACTACCACCACCACCACCACTACTACTACTGCTATTACTACTACTACCACCACTACTTACTACTACTACTACCACCACAACCACTTCAACAACTACTGCTACTACCACTATTACTACCACCACTACTACTAATAATAATAATAATAATTTGTGGATTAACATTGTTTACTTTAGTATGCACTTTTCATACTTAATTATATTATTAGCTAAAAATATATCATTTTTAGAGATCCCATTCCATACATACACCACAAGAAGTACAACAGCAGTACTTTGAAATAACCTTTTATACAGTGTCTGGGTTGAGCACCACTTGATGGCACTGTTTATTTAGTTTTATCATTTTCTAACAAAAAAAAAAAAAACCTGTAGAGACTCTCATGAAATGTGGTTCAAAAGAGACTTGTTCCAAATTTGGATTAGACCGGCCAAAAGAAAGAAGTCCAGCTTTCGGAGCTGTTGGATTCATCTCAACACCACTGAAAGGAAGCTCGATGATAACGGTGCCTCACAATTTCTTCTCATCATCGATAGCACTGAGCTGAAAAAGGGATATGTGTGTGTGTGTGTGTGTGTGTGTGTGTGTGTGTGTGTGTGTGTGTGTGTGTGTGAGTGCACGTGTACACGTGAGATCGATCACCAGCCTCTCTTTGTCAGTGCAGTTCTGCATGGCTGGGTAGAGATTGGTTCACCAAGTTCTGAAGCATTACATCAGATCTATTCGCTGAAACTCTGTGTTGTGTGTATGTGTGTTGTGTGTATGTGTGTGTGTGTGTGTGTGTGTGTGCATGTATGTGTGTGTGTGCATACATGCATGTGTGTGCATGTGCATGGTTCAGTCCTTCCCCTTCTCCTGTTGCTTAATGCTAACAAGTAGTCTAAGATGGTGTCTAGAACATGAACACACATACACACACACATGCGTGCGCGCACACACACAATATGGTTCACTATCAGGGAACAGAAAATCCAAATAGATCTGTAGAAATTAGTGGACCATTTACGAGGCACTTACCAGGCAATCAAACACCTTGAGTCCATATCTCTGGGAGCTCTCATCCAGAATACCAAATAAGGTGTCCAGGGTGTCTTGCAGAAACTGGGGGGGGGGGGGTAAGTCAGGAAGAGAAAAGGAAGGAGGGAGAAACAGTGGGTCGAAAGGACAGTTGAGAAAGTTGTGGTATGACTGACGTCATGGGTATAAACAAGAGGCCCTACTCTACACAGAACTGACCTATCTGAGGTCCCTAAATAAAAGCTTCGCGCCTCCGTTGAGTTCCCTGGCTAGATACACTTCAGCGGGGAGACAGAGATGAAAGGAAGCATGCAGCTTAAGGAAGGTGTTTTAACACTTCACACGGCTGAGGCTTTGATGATTATCAAAAAGAGGGTGCAATTCAACAGTAGAAAAGTAGCTCGAATAATTCATATCTCCTGCCAGACTTTACTTGAAGTGCGACACGGTGTTTAGGCAAGAATCAAGTCTGCTGCAGAATCAAAGTTTGATTTCTGAAAAAGGATAATCTTAAAACGCCATTAGGGTGTTCTTCATCCTTCATACCTGGATCTACAAACAGTCAGGGCTGCCACCTCCCGTGTCGCTATCACAGCAATATTCCAGTGCTGATTTGTGTGTATTGGGAATTTTTGTTGTTGTTGCAAGTATCACAATATGAATATCACAGTTTCAGGGTTTTTTTTTTTTTGGAGGGATTCCCCCCCCCCTTTATCTCCTCAATTGTATCCGGCCAATTACCCCACTCTTCCGAGCGGTCCCGGTCGCTGCTCCACCCCCTCTGCCGATCCGGGGAGGGCCTCAGACTACCACATGCCTCCTCCGATACATGTGGAGTCGCCAGCCGCTTCTTTTCACCTGACAGTGAAGAGTTTCGCCAGGGAGACGTAGCTGTGGTAGGATCATGCTATTACCCCCAGTTCCCCCTCCCCCCTGAACAGGCCCCCGATTGGCCAGAGGAGGCGCTAGTGCAGCAACCAGGACAGCCAGACATTGACACAGCCAATTGTGTCAATAGGGATGCCCGACCAAGCCGGAGGTAACACAGGGACTCGAACCGGCGATCACCATGTTGCTAGGCAACGGAATAGACTGCTACACTACCCGGACGCCCCACAGTTTCAGTTTGATGGACTGAAAAAAAAACCCACAATACACACAATTCTGAATGTCACGATAGCTACCTTCACTATCTCAGAGCCATCTATCTCCTTCAGCTTAGAGAGGCTGTCATTAATCCTCTCAGGGTGAGCTCTCCACTTCAACAGGTCCAACATGTCACCTAAAGACAGAGGGGGGGGGGGTGAGAGAGACAGAGACAGAGAGAGGGGAGAAAGAGAGAGCGAGAGAGAGACATTCACCCAAAGTGACAGAGATACAGATAAAAACAGGAATTGGGCACAGTAATAAAGGTGGTAACAGAAAGATACAAAGAGAAAAAGAAATAGTGAAAATGACAGAAAGAGACAGAAAGCCATTCCACAATGGATGAAATCAAAAAACATAATCACTGGGACAAAATGAAAACGTTGAGAATCACAGAATCGCCACACCCTTCATTTTAAAGCCAGAGACTCTGCAGAACACTAACAAATTAAGACATTTCCAAGTGCAGTGAGATAAAGCAGATAAAAAGTCATTTCCCAGAGCCCGAGTCCCCAGAAAACTACATGAATAAAACATGGACTCTCTCTCTCTCAAAAAAAAACTCCATTAGCTGTCTCTTAGGATTCTACTAAACCTGGAGCGTCTCTTTCGTAATCAGTTTGTGTGCGTGAGTGTTAATCTTGTGTGTGTGTGTGTGCACTAGGTTCTTATTTCCTAATGGGGCCCAATATAGAAAAACCTGAACCCACCTATTTTGTGCGGACATTTTATGGGTCCCCATGAGGAAAAGGGTCTATTCTTAGGGTTAGGACTTGGGTTTTGGGTTAAGATTAGAATTGGGATTAGGTTAAGGTTAAGGTTAGGGTTAAGGGCTAGGGCATGCATGTCGTCAATGAGGGGTCCCCACAAGTATAGGGGGACATGGTGTGTGTGTGTTGCTGTTTTAATTTGTAGCAATCTATCTAATTTTTTAACAATTTCTCTGCATTCAGCAACTCTTGGGATATTTTTATTTAACTTATTTGCCAACAAAAATGGGAATTTAGTCACACTGAGTCAATCATGTGCAGGTTCATCCTTGAATGTGGCTGTCCTGTTAAGGTCATCCACCAGCCATTTTAGAAACTGACCAGCAACTGCCACTTTGATGCTGTATTTCTGAACAACATGGTGGTTAATGATGTATTGACTATGGCTGGCGAGTTTCAATATACGCCAGCTACTGTGAAATAGGATTAAAAAAAAAAGTCGTCTTTACCACCAAGTTTGATTGATAAGTTCAGGCATTACTTAAATAAATTTGAACGAGGGCTCTTTCAGAGCAAGGGTGAAGCATAAGCCCTCAGCTTTCGGTTCGGTGAAACAGTTCGACAAGCAACTAACCCTGCCAAGCTAGCATTAAAAATCCATCGGGATTAATTAGCTGCAATACACTGCAGGGGTTTCACGTCAGCTCAGCAAAGCACTAGAAAGCATTTCAACCCTCGAGCATCTCTGCTTGTTCACAATTTTATTCAGAAAGATTTTACCCAAGGATGTAACCGCTACTTAACATTGGCCCATGGTTTGTTTTTGTTTTTTTTAAACATGCTATGTAACTGAAAGCATACACAGTACATGCATAGTACCTGACAGTATGTTACAGTGTGTGTATGTGTGTGTGGCCTCAAGAGTAATTAACCTTCCTATCCTAAAGGCATTAAAGCTGAAATCTGAATTACAAGGGACGTCACAGATTTCAGCTTTAACGTCACGCTCCATAGCTGGGACAACCAAACCGGCCTGTTTAACCCATTCAGATTGTGGTTTACAATGATGCTGTCATTTGCCACAACCAGAATGGTTAAAAAGGATAAATAAAGAGGCCAGACACAACTCCCAGGGCTTGCGGCCATTTCGTGACTATGTGGCGTACCATTCTGTGTAAGCTTGGTGGAGCAGAGGAAGCTGGTAATCCAGAAGGACTCCTTGGTGCCCTTCAGACTCTGGTTGTTGGAAGGAAGGTTGGCTTTGGAGAAGGGAAGCTTGAGGTAACGGCTACAGTCCGCCAGGCTGGCGTTCTCCTCACACTGTGGACAGAGAGAAAGAGAGAAAGCCCATAGACTGTATGTGTGAGCAGGCATGCTACATTTTATGGAGAGAGAGCAAAAGAAGGGAAGTTTTCATCAAAATGCCTAAGTGATGCAGGAGTCACTGTTTGAGTGCGAAGTTGCTGAAACAATATTAAACACTTTGGAACAAAAGTAAACTGCAAAGAACGGGTGATATGGATTTGCCAAGGGGTGAGTTCAGTTTACATGGGGTCACTGGTAGGATTAAGAAAATTGTCAGTCATATAAAGTGAAGGATGAGCACCTTATACTGCATCAGCGCTGTACACAAAAAAAAGGGTAGTGTGATTTTGCCAGAATATATACTGCATGTTTTCTCCTCAGTCATGCATCTAATTATGAAATGTGATAAGTACGGGGTATTCAATCTATTGTTGATGCAGCACGGTACAAGAATACCTGATTTCAAAAGCTTTCTGAAACAACTCCTAGCATTAAAAAATATTTTAAAAAATGGCTGCCTCTATTGATTTCAAGTTCACAGAAGTCGGCAATTAGATTTTCGGTGTCTTTTCGATTGATTGTGCAACTGTGATACACAGCTGAGGCTGTTTGAGCTCCAAAGCCTCCACAGAGTTTGGACCATTTCCTCTGTGTCTATTTTGGGTCTGCAACAGAAACTAGGCCATGCCAGTTTCATTGAGCTTTCCTGCAACTTCCATCTGGCACTAGGAAGGGGCCTTTTCCCCTCATCAGTGGAAACGCACAAGCACACATACACATACACACACACACATGCATGCACGCGAACACACATGCAAATACATGTGCACACGCATGCATGTGTGCACGTGCACACACACACACGCACGCACACACACACACACACACACACACACACACACACACACACGCACGCACACACAGGACTGTGAGAGGCTTCCAATACTGTCCTCTAAAACTGGCTCAGGTAGGGGCTTTGCTGACACAAACTAGCTAACAGCAAAATAAATAGGTATTGACTTTTGCTTAATGGCTTGCCACATCTTTTTACGCAACATCTAAATGCACTCTGTGTCCTTCTGTCCATGGCAAGTCTCAAGGTTTTGCCCCACAACACTTGCCTGCAGTCAAAAGAAAAGCACGCAGTCAGCAATTACTCCGAGTTACACCCAAGCGGGCCTTGTCGAAGCTTTTAATTGGTCGTGCTCGTGGTATTCTTTGCTTTAGTCGCTGGATGTGTTAAAACCAAGGCTTCATGTGGAGTCTTCTGAAGTGGACAACGTATAGTATGGAAATGGAAATAGAAAACTTGAGACACAGAAACACTGAATACATTAGACCCTGCAGCAACATCCATCTACTTCACTTCAAACTGAACAGGTCAGTGACAGCTCATGTGAAATATGGCCCAAGTTGAGGGATGAAATATTCTGAAACAAACAATAAATCAAAAATTCAAGTAAAACTCATGTAATCAATTAAACTCAAAGGCAATAAATTTAGAAATGTTATGTGTGTGCAGAGGTGGTCGTGGTGGTATGTGGGGGGGTATTTACAGTATGGAGTATTTACATCCAGCTGAGTGCTAACTGTACTGAGAAGGTACACGTTAAAGGTCTCTGCAAAGTGATGAAGAGGAGGAATTTCTGGGGAAAAGCAGATCTTCACACGTAAAAAAATCTCAACAGCACCACAGCTGTGCGCGCGAGCCCGCGCCTCCTACCACTACCAATTGGTTGAGCAGAGGACGTTATCTGGTCTCCCCCACCCCCTTTTTCTCCCCAATTGTATTCAGCCAATTACCCCACTCTTCTGAGTTGTCCTGGTCGCTGCTCCACCCCCTCTGCTGATCCGGGGGGGGGGGGGGGCTGCAGACTACCACATGCTTCCTCCTATACATGTGGCGTCGCCAGCCGCTTCTTTTCACCGACAGTGAGGAGTTTCGCCAGGGGGACATAGTGCGTGGGAGAATCACGCTATTCCCCAGGATACATACCCACATCCAGTTTCCCACCCGCAGACATGGCCAATTGTGTCTGTAGGGATGCCCGACCAAGCCGGAGGCAACACGGGGATTTGAACCGGCGATCCCTGTGTTGGCAGGCAACGGAATAGACCGCCATGGCACCCGGATGCCCCATCCAGTACTCTTTAATAAAATGCTACAAAAGCTCATTCTCAAACATGGTACACGTATATTCCCATCGTGGTTAAACACACTCTAGTGAAGTAAGGTGCAGACCTGCTGCCCCGGGTGAGTTTAACTGACTTGGGGCAGATCAAATAGGGTCACACCCTAACGAAGACACGCCAGTGACTGGGAGAGAGTGAAAGCTGAGGACATGCGTGGATGTGGGCAGGGTTCTCTGGTACAGACAAAGGTAAAAATGGACATTGAAAGCTCAAGAGCACATTTATCAAAACACCAATGACCGAAACAGTTAATTAAAGCGACCAGTAGTCTGCGGAGCCTTTTCGAAGGGAGAGAGAGAGAGGTCGCTGCCTGCACCTCTGAGGCTTTAGCTCTCTCCCAGTCTCTGTTGTGTCTATTCGTTTGTGGATGCAGACGCCATTTAACGCTGCCTCACACCTCGCTCATTCTGCATCCATCTATATTCATCCTGTACTGTGTGTGGCCTTTACTCTGTGCAAAACAACATGTCCATTTACAAAGTAGATATACGCAGAGTTAGAAGACGCTCCATCTTGCCTCTTCTGTTGAAATTCCTCATTTCCATTTCTAGATTTCCTCTGTATTTCCTGTCTCTCTCTCTCTCACACACACACACACACACACACACACACACACACACACACACACGTCTGGCCACACACAGCTTGAAAGCATTACATAAGTGCACATTACTCATTGGCCTGTCAGCCTGTTATTGAGTCAAGTAAGTAGTCTGCCAGTCCATGGCAGTAAATAGTTATAAAAGAACCAGTATTATACATTCGAATTTGAAGCAACATGTAATTTTATCTACATTGTATTAACCCCTCCCCATCATCTATAGGGCAGGGACATGAGGGAGCAGTGCTTAGTCCAACAGCCATTAGGCACACACGGTAGACCGGTCTATAACAGGACACTAATCTGGAGTCTTCCATTGACCTAACCTGCAGTGCTGTTGTTTTGGTTTGAAGCTGGAGTATGTCGATGGAGGAAACGCAGAGGAACGCGGAGAAAACATACACTCTCCAAACAGAGGGGACGGCACTTGACCGATAAATCCCCTAATTGGCTTCAGTTCTGTTCAACATCCCGCAGAGGTGAGGGTGACCGGGCCTTACCTTATGGAGGATGAGCTCGTGGGTTCCATCCGGCAGCGTCCTGCCGTCCTCCTGCATCAGGGGAACGAAGGAGAACCCAAACAGCTTCTTTTCTCCCTTGTCCTTGGCTGGCAAAACAACACAACACACGGATGTTATTGAACATCTGGTACATTCCAGCACAGGTTGGAGTTTTGTTCGTCAGTGGAAAAACTAGGGTGTGAAATCAGTTTTCCGTAGTATACAAAAGCGGATTAGTGAATGAGACAATCGAGTGAAAACGGACCAAGTGTCAACGCTCCCTATCAAAACACCTGATGGGCATACGCTGCTGTGTTGTGAAGAGGCTTGAAGGAACCTGGGAGTGTCATTTTTATTATGAACCAATGTGATGTGATCTGATTTATTAACTGCTTTAGCAAAACAGAGGACTTGAGGAACTGAGTAGTGAAGTGCCTTAGAGGTTTCAACTTCCTTTTATTACAACAGCAGCAATGGTAGATTGAGGATGTCTGCTAGACTTCCTATGTTAGACACAGGGATAGCCACGTGTGATAGCCGCGCGCGTGTGTGTGTGGGGGGAGGGGGAGGGGGAGAGTATCTAGAGGAGTGATAAGAAAGAGAGAGACAGGGATAAGGAGGTGTGTGTTTCCATTTGCAGACGTGAATAATGATGCATTCTGGTTAACTGGCCCCTCTGACAGACATGATGCTTTAAATTGACATGGTGGCAAATTACTTCTCTGCAAATCATGCTTTTCATCTTTGATTTTGAACTCTTAAGCATGGGGGAAAATACAAAAGTTGTTTCTAGCCTATGGTTAAGAACAATTAAATGACAGTGAATAGCTGCGCTTTCCAATACATCGACTACTAAGCCTCCTTGATGTGAGATTTGTCCATCCATCCATTTTCCAAGCTGCTTATCCAAATTAGGGATGCAGGATGCCAGAGCCTATCCCAGCATTAATTGGGTGGAAGGCGGGGAAACACCCTGGACAGGTCGCCAGTCTATCTCAGGGCAGACACATTCACAGG